>NC_039243.1:9787301-9969801 GCF_003368295.1 Carassius auratus
TGTTGGGCGTTGCTGAAAGTGCAGAGTCGTGTTCGCTGGTTGAAGTTGAATGGACGTTACAAAACTTAACTCAGAACACGAAACTCTCAAACGGAAAAGAAAAGAATAAAGTTTGACGAGACTAGGGTTGTGTTCCTTCTCATAGTAGCAGCAGGCAGGCACGCTGGAACCGCGCTCAAAGAACAATGATGACTACCGCATGGCTAGATGCTACAAGCTAAAGCTAGGTAGCAAAGCTACAAGCTAAAAGCTAAGAGCAGGCATGACTGATAGCACGAGCAATGCTAGAACTAAAAGCCGACATGGCTAATAGCAGCAGCTAGACTAGAACTAAAAGCAGACTAAAAGCAAGGCATGACTAAAAGCTAAATTACATCGTGTCCAAAGTATTTAAAACTTCCTGTTGGCCACCCCTCAAATGTTGCCTTGACCAATCAGATATGTTCTGGGGTGGGTATCATAAATCATTTGTTTATCTTACCAAGCATGTGGTTCTTGCCTCACAGGGTCTAATTTTGGACATGATTCCTATAACATGATTATGATATATTTTACAAATAAATGATTGTCAGGACAATATCAAGCAAGAAAATGCGATTATTTGAATACTAGACATGACTAGGTATCCTATAGTTATCAAAAGACATACACAATAAGTGATTATACATGATAGTCAAATGTGTGGGTTACACGTAAATGAATATGGAGTTAAGCAATGGAATGATTCATTCATAAGTCTTTTTTGAGTTCATTCTGGTCCATATATAATGTATAAAAAGGGTTTCTTTGCCATTCTCTGGCAAAGGACTTTTCTGTGAAGACAAAGGTTTAAAGCCCTTCCCCCTTAGGAATTTCAGTCTGGTTTCACTGGCTGGGGGGGAAGTCAATGCAAGTATTTAACTTGATCTCCTGGGTTTACATGTGATGTCCAGCGTTGCATTCCAATCACGAACAATAAATTTGACAATCTCTTCTTCGAATTAAAATTGTCAATAATTGTTCTATTGGTGTTAATGTTGAAAGCTGTTGTGTGAACAAGTTGGTTCCTGTGGCACTAGAACTGATTTATGACTTCCTGAGGAATTCAGCTCATGTTTCAATGCACACAGCTCTGATAGACTCTTGGATTTGTCTGATTTGACTCATTTCTGCTACATATATCCCCCTTTCGATCGGCGAGGTGTTTAGGTGAAGACATCGTCGATCGCTGGAGAAACAAAGGCAGAAGAAGCAGACAAACACAGCAAACAGCAAGACAACACCTCCATGACAGTTACTGTACTGGTGCAGGCATCAGGTTATTAAGGTACACGTGGTTAAGTTCAATTAGTCAATGTAGTTTAGCACATTGAGGATAGTTTAGATGGTCTTGGAAATTGTTTTTATTTTGATTCATCAATCAAATTTGTGGTTAACTTTGTTTGGTTCTTCTAGGTTGTCTTACTTTACATGTTTACCATTAGTTTTCTAGTAATTTCATTTTCAATTCAATGAATTGACCTATCATGCATGGAGCTCTCTGGCTTCCATTCAGTTTAGAGTGGCTGGCGGATATTAGGTGTTGCGAGTCAATCCTAATATCAGACCTTCGACCCTCGCAGGGTGTCTAGGCGTTTCACCTACTCAGGAAAGAGGGGAAGGAGAAGGATAGGTAAAAGAAGAACAAAACAAACAAGGCTGCTGTGGGTTTTCCTAGCATGTGTTACAACTACTATTGAGCTAGGATGTCAGGTGCAGCTAGTGTGTCGTGAACCTTAACTTAGTGTCAGGTGTTCTACCTATTGTGAGGATGGCTGCACGTTTCTTCATACATACTTTGTTACGCTAAAAGTTGGATATTCTACCTGTGGGAAGAATATGTTTGTTGACTGTGTTATCAGTAGATGTGTTTACCTCTGGGTGTAGGTAATGTTGTGTGTTAATGGTGAAGTGCATGTGTGGTCAGATCTGTTCAAGTCTGTGTTGTCTCTCCCTTTTTCTAGCATGTCACTGAAGACTGGCTCTCTGCATCTTTGGCTTGGATGAGGGCGTGTCCATGGTCTAATGAGGGGTCAGTCCAGCGAGGCAGGAAGTTCTTTAGCACGCCGTCGGAGGCAGTTTGGCATGGCTGTGTGAAGCTGAGTTGCAAAACTTGTCTCCTATGTTGCATTCTTCTTGTGATGCCTTCTGGCTGTAGCAGACTTTCTGACCTTCTGTGCTCTGGTGGTTGCTGTTGCACAGACAGGGAATGTGGTACTTGGAGTTGGAGTTCATTTGACAGTTTGTTAGTGACTGAGGTGATGTCCTTTAGTACCTCAGATTTTTCATCAACAGTTGGCCGTTAAAGACTTGTTCATTCTGGGTTGTTGTTGAACAGGTGCTTGTCATCTCTGATGTGGTGCACCAGGTGATCACCGGCCTTCCGTTCTGTCGCTGGTCACAGCGAGCATGACTCAACTTTGTGGTCATATGCATGTAAATTGTCTTGAAGGAACTCTCTTAGTTGTTCCATGACTTGTTCCGTGTCTTCTAATGGTAAGCGGTTATGTTCTTGTGCATACTCAGCACTGTGCATGTCTGAGTGGTGCTGAGGTGGGTTTTGTTGTCGCTTACCCACACGAGTTGCTCTTGGATGAGTCAACTGATTACCTTTGGATATCTGGTTAGGTTTCCAGATGTTATCCTTTTGGTTTCTTGAGAAGCGTGGCTGGTCCCATGGATTTTTCCAGCAGTTGGGCTGAAAGCGGTCGTGGATATGGGCGTCACGTTCTCTGTGCTCTTGATGGAAGACTCTGTTGTTGTGATGCCACTGGGTGTCGTCCAGTGCAAAGCTTGAGTCTTTGTTGACAGAGTTCAAGAGTGTGGAGGTTTTGTTACCTTTCTTTGAGGCCAACTTCTGCTTGTTATAGGCCTTCTGTGTTAGGTCACGCAACTGTTGGATGGTCATGGAGTTCGGACAGGCCATGACACCTAGATGGTGACTGACTCCGGGGTGCAGATTCTTTAGGAAGAGGGTTTTGAAGTTCACATCCTCTTCAAGGTCAGAGTTGTTGTGTGCACCAAAGTAGGATTGTCGGAGTCGGTTGTAGTAAGCTTGTGGAGTCTCTTGACGACCTTGTTTGGTTTCCAAGGCAGTTAACAGTCCATGTTCAGACTCTGGGTCTGTAAACTCTTTAATCAGGACCTCACGAAGTCGCTGGTAGTTTGACTTGGTTTGACTGGGCTGTCGATCTAGAAAGTTTCGTACCTCGGAACTGGACGTGGCTCTAAGGAGGTATAACCAGTCTCTGTCAGTCACATGAGGTCTCACTTCCAGGTGAAATTCGATATCTCGCAGGTAAGCTTGGATGTCGGGGCTTTCTGTGGAGTTCGGGTTGAACCTGCTGATGTTTTTAGACAGCTTGTTGAGGTCTTTGATTGTCATCCCGTGTGCAGCTTCAAGGCCTTGGACGGGAGGTTTTCTTTCGTTGGCAGGAAAGGGTTGTGTGGCGAAGGCAGGTGAGGTTTTGGGTTGTGGCCCTTCGCTCCTTTCGTCATATGCCAGTTCTTGGACGTGGGACTCTGCTCTGCTCAGCAGTGATGAGGCTAAGAGAGGTTTCTCTTTCCTTAGCTCTTGTTTGTGCTTGTAAGCATTTTGGAGTTCTTTTCTGACCATGTAGAGCTCATCGTTGGTATCGTCTAGTTGTTGGGTCAGATTGTCCGTTTCAGTTCTGTACCTTTCAAGGTGGTCTTTCAAAGCACTATTTTCAGAATTCTTGTTTCTGATGTCTATCTTGGCTTTCTCTAGTAGCTGTTCGGCATACTGGAGTCTGTTTACCAGGTCTTTCTGAGCAGCCGTTGCATGTTGCTGGTCGAGCTGAGCTGCTGCCAGGGCTGCTTGGAGCTTCATAACTTGTTCTGTTGTATCCTGCTCCCTCTCGCTGGGTGCTTTGAGTTGATCTTGAACTTTCACTTCCAGCTTGTCTATGCGACGTTCAGCACGTGTCAGCTCCTCTTGAAGGTGGGTGATGTGCTTGTCGCTCAGTTTCAGCTGGGTTGTGAAGGCATAGCTTAGTGAGCTCGTGATCTTGACTAGCTCCTCGTGGTTGTTGTTCTGGCTTGAATCTTGTGTCAGGAATCTTCTCAGGATTAGGATTATTATTAAAAATAATAACAGTTCAAATGTCTTTGGAGTGAGGCTGTCTGTTATGCCTGTCAGCCAAATGTTCACATCTTCCCCATGGGAAATGGGGTCTGCAGTCTGCGGCATGTTGGCACGCTGGGAAGAAGAGAGACTGACACAGATCTGTGTGGAGTAAAAGCCTATGTGTGGTGGGACAACTAAGTGTTGTATCAGTGATTGTGAACCACTAGTGAAATGTGGTGATGACTGTGTTGGTCTCAGGGTGTCTAAGTAGACTAGAGATGCGAAGACTTTGTCACTCTAATGAGGAAGAGGAAAAGAGAGACAGAGGTGAAAAACAAATTCAAATGACAAGCAAAATTTCTGTTTTTCAAATGAGGAAAATTATTTTTTCCAATTAAATGTTATCAAAAACGTAAACAATATTATTATATTTCTTGCTTTGGACAAAAGAATACAATAATAATTCTGATATCTCTTTTCTTAGTCTGACAGGATTGACACCGTACACCTTTCAGTTGGACCGCTCACCAGGGAGTCAGCGAGGGCGACAGTTGCTCAACACGTATCTCTATTAAATTGATCTCAACGTTGGATGAGATGCTAAAACTTGGATTGCGTTTCCAAATGTAGGGAGGTTAGGAAGAACAAATGAGAGGATGATTACAATCAAATTCATAAGAATGATTCGTCGTCTTTGGCACGATTGTGTATTTACTTCACTTAGAATTGATTGATGGTTCTTACATGTCCTACAAATGTAAAAAGAGAAGAGGAAAGTAAAGGAGAGAGAGGACGGAGATGGTAAGTCTCAGTAGCGGTTACCTCAACTACAAGGAGAGCGTTGTGTTAGTTGCTGCACAACTAATCAAACAAAATAAACTTTAAGTGAAAGAGAGTTGTCTTTCTAATTTATTTGAACTCGTAGTGAGGGATAACAATGTCTCCTTTTAGGGCTCAGGTTTGTCGTTCCCAGGCTAGGATACACAAAGTAAAGAAATGGTAAGAAAAAGTAAAATTAAAAAAATTAATAAATGGGCAAAATATGCAAAAATGAAATAAAAAAAAAAAGAAATCAATAAGTAAAACAATAGTGGTTAAGTGTATAACCAAAATAGGAAGAGGGGTAAAACGCATTCAAATAATTAAAGGTCTGAATAGCATATATTCAGATGGGTAATAAATAAATTAGGAAGAATAAGTTTACTTAAACTTCCAAAGTTCAAGGCTTATTCATTCCTAAAATAATTAGACCCAAAAGAGAATACTAGAAATAAAAGATCATATGAAATGATCTGAGAGGGAAATTTTAAATGCTTCCAAATAAATTTAATGTTTCAATTAAATTTCAATTTGACATTGAATAATTGTGAGTCAGTATTTCCCTTTCTAGTAAAATGAAAATAAGTGGTCTAGTGAGAAGAGAGAGCGATAAAAAGAAAGAGACTAACAAGTGTTAGTTAAGATGTTTAAAATGGTTAAATCACGTCAGCGTTGCCCAAACACACATTATTTTACCACTGGATGGTAATGCTAACGGCTAACCTTTGAGGCTAGTGGCTTTAGTATAGACTTCAATGTAAATGCAATGGTTTCGTTAGCTTAGCGACACCGCAGAGTTTGTGCGCTGCGCGTGCACAGTTCAGAGTTGCTCCGGAAGTACGTTAGGCTTCCGGGTCACGGTCGTCACTATGGCAACCAAAACACATTCTAGTGGATCAGCACATGAATCGTTGCATTGTTGCAAATACAGTTAAGCATGTTACATGAAATGTCGGCTCATTTCAACACTGTACAAATAACAACACCGCCTTTCAGTTGGTTTTGCGATGTGGCACTTAAACTCTCAGTTTGTATAGAGTTAAATTTATCTTAATTCAAATAGCAGCTTCCTGCTGTAGTTATTATATCAATCTCAGCAATTTGATTCTCCGTGCCAGTTTTTCTGGACACAAACATAAAAGTTTTCCTTCGCTGTTGGTACACAGTTAAAATTTACTTGATCAAGCTTTTAAAACACTCCCATTCAAATTACTCTCGGACACACGCAGTGTTACGCGAGATTGCATTCACTTTGTGAACGGATACAAATGGGCAAACATTGTTCTCTAATGTTTAACGTTAACTTAGGGGAGTCGAATATCAAATTTGATTCGGCAGTGGAACACGCACTGGCAATCAAACTATATGAAATATGAATACGGGGACTTTGATAAATAGATTGAGGAACCCGCTCAAAACTATTCTTTATTCACCGATTTATATCCCTTTTTAAACACTAACAGTTTAGCTCCGTTCAGCAAACAGTGACTGAGATAGCGTTTGAGACACTGGAACACGCAGTGAAATCAAATCAGCTATAAAACAAGGCATTACACAAATGAGGAACACGCTCAATTTCTACCTTATTGTACGATCTCAGATGTTTACTTTTAAGTTCACTTACTGCTGATAATAAAGGGGAGACGGACTCGAGTTAAAGTCTCCTCTAGCTCCTTTCATTCAAGCGGGAGGGCGCGCGCTGCTTACGTCACACAAACACAAACACACACTCCAGTCTCGCAAGCTTCTCACCTTTCATTCCTTTAGCAAAATCAAAGATTAAATAACTTGGTTTATGCTCACAATTTAGATTAAACTGCCTGCATTCTCCACCATAATAAATGTAAGGGAAACAGGTCAATTTAGCTCAAAGGGAATCATTTAAGATTTTAAAGTGAATTTGAACAGAATCACTGTTTCACGGCTGTTCACGGAGACGCGCCTGCGGTTCAGTGAACGAGCCGTTTAACATCAAATCTGCGCTGGATACTAATATCCAAACTAAAGTGAAAACACTATCAATTAGCACAGTAACAAGATCGACAGTTTAAGACATTAACTTGTAAGCACAAAACACAAGATACTTCTCTTTTCAATATGAATAAGGCTTTATTAGATAAATCTAAGACATATAAACTAATCTAACACATAAACGCACGCACACACACATTCACACAAGTTGCAGGAAGGTCGAAAGTTAGGGAAAGATGAGTTTAAGAGAATGGAAATATGGAATCCCAAGTTAACAGCAATACGTTAAATTGCATAAACATGAACAACCATCAATCACGTAATTAGCGCTCGCATTGAGTTCCTCAATGAGGTTAAAATTATATTAGATACACCAGTAAAGGTCACAGTCTGGAGGTAAAGTTACTTGCATCTCCTGTGAAGAAGGAGCCTCGGTGAAAGGGCTATCCCGAGGTCGTTGATTGGCTGGAAGTTCAGTCTCTGAAGTGACGTCTTGGGAAGCCCGTGGTTGTTGGGCGTTGGCTGAAAGTGCAGAGTCGTGTTCGCTGGTTGAAGTTGAATGGACGTTACAAAACTTAACTCAGAACACGAAACTCTCAAACGGAAAAGAAAAGAAATAAAGTTTGACGAGACTAGGTTGTGTTCCTTCTCATAGTAGCAGCAGGCAGGCACGCTGGAACCGCGCTCAAAGAACAATGATGACTACCGCATGGCTAGATGCTACAAGCTAAAGCTAGGTAGCAAAGCTACAAGCTAAAAGCTAAGAGCAGGCATGACTGATAGCACGAGCAATGCTAGAACTAAAAGCCGACATGGCTAATAGCAGCAGCTAGACTAGAACTAAAAGCAGACTAAAAGCAAGGCATGACTAAAAGCTAAATTACATCGTGTCCAAAGTATTTAAAACTTCCTGTTGGCCACCCCTCAAATGTTGCCTTGACCAATCAGATATGTTCTTGGGGTGGGTATCATAAATCATTTGTTTATCTTACCAAGCATGTGGTTCTTGCCTCACAGGGTCTAATTTTGGACATGATTCCTATAACATGATTATGATATATTTTACAAATAAATGATTGTCAGGACAATATCAAGCAAGAAAATGCGATTATTTGAATACTAGACATGACTAGGTATCCTATAGTTATCAAAAGACATACACAATAAGTGATTATACATGATAGTCAAATGTGTGGGTTACACGTAAATGAATATGGAGTTAAGCAATGGAATGATTCATTCATAAGTCTTTTTTGAGTTCATTCTGGTCCATATATAATGTATAAAAAGGGTTTCTTTGCCATTCTCTGGCAAAGGACTTTTCTGTGAAGACAAAGGTTTAAAGCCCTTCCCCCTTAGGAATTTCAGTCTGGTTTCACTGGCTGGGGGGGGAAGTCAATGCAAGTATTTAACTTGATCTCCTGGGTTTACATGTGATGTCCAGCGTTGCATTCCAATCACGAACAATAAATTTGACAATCTCTTCTTCGAATTAAAATTGTCAATAATTGTTCTATTGGTGTTAATGTTGAAAGCTGTTGTGTGAACAAGTTGGTTCCTGTGGCACTAGAACTGATTTATGACTTCCTGAGGAATTCAGCTCATGTTTCAATGCACACAGCTCTGATAGACTCTTGGATTTGTCTGATTTGACTCATTTCTGCTACAATGTTTTTTTTTTTTTTTAATGTACATAATATATACTTTAATAAGTGATAAAAATCTGTAATAAGGTCAGTAATTACACATTCAATTTGTACAATAACAAGAATTTAAGTAAGTATCAGCAGAAAACTAATATAAAACTAAAATATTTTGCGTCATTTTCAGTCAATATATTATTTTGTCAAATTATAGAGAAATCCACTCTTTGACATTGTTAGGAGACAAATGTAAATAAAAAAAAAAGCAAAACAACAACAACAAGAACAAAAAAACTCCATATACAGTTTAAACCTTACATAATATTCTGGGTCATGGCACCAAATAACGAGAACGTATGGCCTCTGCTCTATAACTCCCTCATGCTCTTCAGGTACACACCCCCCCCCCCCCACACACACACACACAGAGACACACACACTTAAACTGTCTACCATAATGCTTGTTATGTGCATAATTAATCTGAATTTGTTGTTCCATTGTCACTTGCAACCTGCATTTCTGTTATTTATGATAATAAGTCACCTGTTTGTGTCTACAAGTCCCTATTCATCATAAACTCTGTGTTTATTATGAGGCTGTTTATAGTTAGTTTTTTTTTCCATGGCTTAATTATGCATCATTATACTAATTATGCAACATTACAGGACTCATGTTGTCTGTTGGATGGATTAACAAGAATGAATCATTAAACATCCCTCAGAAACGCAGCTAAAATACATTGCACGTGTAAACCTGAGAAATCATCAACTTCAGATAAACCGCTGGCTTTGATCCCAGAGCTTGAGCTCACATTGTCAGTGACTGGATGAGGACCAGATAAAGAGCTCTGTTAATGGCCCACTAGACTGCACTGGAAAAGGACAGGAAGGAGATGTGGCCTGCATGACCCAGTCTCAGAGCTCTTCTCCTGGATGCTGATTAGCTGACTCGCCTCTATGTGCTTCAGCCTGTCAGGGGTTCCGCTGAGCCAGGTCTTTCCAGGCCTCCAGGGACCCCGTGGAGGGAAATATTTGTGCTGTCGCGGGACATGCTAATCTTTCGCTCCCTTCTTGCAGCGAGGGCGGGAGGTGGACGTGGTTTTTGACATGTGTTATCTGAGACTCGTTTCACCGATCGGGGATCATGCAGGACTAGTGCTGCCCTTTGAGTCTCTAATTCAGTTTCTGGATGAGACAGCAAGACCATTTGGACTTTTTGGATTACAAGAAGGCTTTACTGAGTTTCATAACTGCAATAAAAGAGAACTTGTGACTGACAGCTGGGGTGTACAGTACTAAGTTAATATCAAGAAAATATTCTTGTATGGGCTGCTCTCAGTGTGGTTTGGTCTTGAATTGCTCCAATGGTAGGAGAAGCCCTGCATTTATGTTGTTACCTTATTTTATTCCATCAAAATATATAGTATAACTGACTTGAATTAGTGTTGTGTTGGCCTCTGAAGAAGGAAGTACAATGTTAGTCTTACATACATGTACTCACAGTAATCCTTACAGCATGTTTCCCAAAAGCATTGAAGGCTACCCCTTACCGAATGTAATGATTGGACAAACATTTTACCATTCTGAGAACTCAACAGAAGATATGTGAGATATAAGATATATACGGCAAGGTTATATCAATGATATATCACAAATAATATAAGATAATATGATAAGATAGCAATCTGTAATTACAGTGTTGTATATATATACACTTTAATTATTGATTGCTATCAGGATGTGAAGAGATTTTCAACCAGTATAACTAAAATGCTTATGAAAAACATTGCCTATTCTTTTTATAACAGACTGGTGCCCTTTACATGCAAAGTTAAACTTTATACAACATGATCTCTAGGTTAAAGTCTAATTAAAAGCTGATTGGAGTCAGGAGTCAGCTAACCTGGAGTAGTGAGACAAGTTTGGAACTCCATGTATTGAGATGTATTTGAACGTCTCTTATATAATTTAAGGGATGGTTCACTCATAAAAATAAAATGTTATACTTAAATGTCTAAACTGTTTAAAAGAGTAGCTTGGACATTCTAAGACAAGTTTGGAACATCATATGTGTAAGTATTTGACATATTATTATTATTATTATATTATAATATATATTTTTTTGAGTGAACTAAAGTATTCATTAAAGTATTCTTGGACCTTTTTCTTGTATACATTAATGTAAATTAATTAACTGAATGTATGTACTTTCATTCAACTAGAATTTTTTTTTTTTCTTATATTGATTCTATTGCCTTTGCAAATCAAGATCTTGTCACTACAAAGACTTTTGGCATGTATAAATATCTTGGCATGTTACTTGATACACATCTTACATACCAGGATCATATTTCCAATTTAAAAAAAAAAAAAAGAGAAATGTTCTTTATGTGTATAACAAGATTAGATCGTATATTTATTTTTCAGCACTATATAAATAGTCACGCTATTACATTTTATTTAAAAATTCAAAATGTCACTTCACCAACACTTGCTCCACTTCATCTGTTGGTCTCAACAATATGAGACCAGTATGCCTCACAAGGTCAGTTTCGCAGGCACTTATACCAGTCCCTCCATATAAAAACAACCACGGTCAGAAATCCTTTTTTTATACATATACCAAAATTTGGAATGATATTCCACATCACATAAGAAAAATACCAACCATCACAGGTTTCAAAAAGGCATACAAACAGGTTCTTCTAAACAGTTACACTTGAACTCACTGATTGTTTATTTATTGTCCTATTTATGTTTGTATTGTTTTTAGTTGTTTGTATTTGTTTAGCCTGTGCTAATGTTTTGGATAAGAGTTTTTGACCTTGTGTTGTAAATTGTGTTTTATGTTTTATGAGTCAGGCCCGTTTAAATTGTATCTCAATGTTACCTTTTAACCTTTCCTGTATAATAAATGAAATGAAGTAAGTTACAGTTATGCATACATGATATAGCGGTTTCTAAATGAATATTTAGAAACTCGTGCTTAAGAAAGAGAGATTTATTGGACATTTTAATCTAAAGGACAGTTGACAAGAGGATTAGCTCACACCCATAAAATAAAAACATGAATATTCATTGACACTCTACGGAATATTTGCACTTAGGTTGTAATTCTATTGTAATTCTCGACGATTTTGCAGGCCCAGCACATCTGAAGCTTACAGACTATTAATTGCTTATGCATGGATAAATCAGGAGTGCCTCCGTGAATTTTGCCATTTCCTGATAATACCCCAATTGTAGTCATTTGTCTATATACTGCAGGCAAGCATGACTAATTAAGTTTTAGTCCTTTGATGGGCGATTACTCAATTTAGTAATTAGTAGAGAGCTCGAAGTGTCATTTTACCTTACATAAAGGTGGCATGGCTATAATTATTTTATAAAAATGTTATCCCATACCGTGAGTTAGTGTGGTCAGTAATGTGTTAGGAAATGTATTGCAAACTTTCCCACTGTCACAAACTCTCTAACTCAGTATAAATGTCATTAGGACAGTAATATTAATACATTTTACTGCTACTGAATGCATTCATCCCCTTGGCATGTTTTGTTGTTGTACTGCACTGAATCACAGTAGACTTAATTAGGCTGTTGTTGTTGTTGTTGTAGTTAACAAGACTCTTTAATGTCAAAGGGAAAACAAACAAATAATGTGAATGTTAAATAACAGATTTCATAAGAATTATGAAATCGATAGAAATAGTTTGGTGATCTTTAGTGAAGGAGTTTCAACTGTTGCCAGGGTGCATCTACTGAATAATTACATGAATACTTCTGCTAACAATTACTTTGTAAATTTTTGACCAAATATTTCGGTCCCACTTTAAATTGTGTCCCTGATACCTGTGTACTTACATAGTGACAAGATGTGTATGTAGTATGTAACCACAGTGTAAGTATACAATGGTACATTGTATCTACAGCTCTAATGTTTGTGTAACTACGTAAAAAACCCAACAACATAAACCATCCTGAGTTGTTACATGTGTGTAGTTACAGAAATATTGGTTGCACTTTATTTTACAGTATGTGTACTTACATGTACTTATAGTGTACTTACCATGTATTTATCTAAGAAAGTTCTGGTAGTACAAGGTAACTACATGGGGTAGGGTTAGGTTTAGGGGTAGGTTCAGGGTTAGTACCTAGTTATTACATAATTATTGTAATTACTATAATAAGTACATAGTATGTACATGAGGAACAGGACTGTAAAATAAAGTGCTCCCGAAATAGTTTAGCTTTAGATCCTATGTATAACAATGTGTACTTACACTGTGGTTACACAGTAAGTACACATTTAGTTAATATGTAAGCACACAGCTTTTAGGGACTCTTAATATAAAATGGGACCAATATATCCAATCAAAGCCACAACAGAACTGCCACACAGAGCAACATACAATGATGTTGTTCCTGAATGATTTGAGAAAAAAATAAAAATAAAAAATAAAAATAAAAATAAGAAAAAAAGAAAATCATTGGTGAAAGATTTAGTTTCATTCCTGAATTAATTAATCATTTTTATTATTATTATTATTATTATTTAATAATGAATAATTGGCTCATATAGTCATTTCTTTTATTCCTCAAATGAATCAGCATTTATTTTTTTAAACTAATCAGTTTGTTGACAAATTCAGAGAAACGCTCACATTTAGTCTAGCTCTTTTGGTTCTGAATTAGTAGGTCTACAATTTCTTTGAGTAAATTGGTCAAATTAATGATTGAGTAAAGACCATTTACTGGAGAATGTAAACTGCAGAAGGGTTACAGTCATTTTATATCCCATTTTTTGCTTCTCATAATGAGAGTAAATTAATGTTTGGGAGACTACTCCTTCTGACATAGTGTGCTCCCATACTTTGACACTTAATATATAAAAGACTTTATAATTCAGTTAATAAATCCAAATTAGTCTTGGGGTTTGTATCTTTTTAGCGGATATTTTTTTTTAAAACAAAGAATAAATGCAAGAGTGCAGTTTGCAGTTTTGTAATGTCTGTAATCCAAGAGCAAAAACTCTATTTGCACGACATTTTTTTTTCTGTCCCAACAGCATCCGCTGTCAGTATTTGAGCTTTACTTAGGCTCAGCACCACTCCTTTGAAGATAAAGCCATTTCAATCCATCTGTCTCTGCACACAAAATAGCAATAATGCAATCATTAGCATAAAACCCGACTACCATCCGTCACTCTCTCAAGGTTATTACTTCAGCACATGTCCCATATTATTTGCCATTTACAATATGTCAGTGCGCTGATTGTGTTGTAATAATACCATTGGATTGCCAGTTGCGTGACAACAGAAGTGCTTCATAATTGAATTTTTTGGCAAGACACTATCAAGTCACTGCTAGAAACGAGCAATTAATCAGTATTACAGGGTAACATGACACATAACTCGCTGGAAAAAAAATGTGCACTCAGAAGATGGGTGGAAGAGTTGAGCTGATGAATACTTCATGGTAGTTCAGTAAAAAAATGCCACAGAAACAGCTGCTGCAATTTGTTCATTTATGGACAGTGTAAATTGCCTGAACGTCCTATTATGCTTACAATGAAGCAGTTGTAAGCCGGGTTCCGATAAAGCTTTATTACTCCCTTCACAGTATTCTAAAGCTTGATATTAAACAAGTCTCTCACCCTTAGTTCAGAACAATTTATTAGGTCCAAATGTCAGTCACCAGTCCTTATTATATTTGGCTTTCTAATTTCCAGAGAAGGTCAAAGATATTATTTGGATTGCCCCTGATTGTGAGTGTCTGGGTACAGCTAAATATGCTTTGTGTTGGAAAATGAATATGTTGATTGCTATGGCTTTAATCAGTTGGATGTTTCAAATACATTTCTTGAACAAAAAGTGCTTCCATGGAGCATGCTGGTTCTCCAGCTGAAGTGAAGTGAGAATTCAGTCACCAAGTAGGTTTTATTTTTTATTTTATTTATTTATTTATTTTTGTATTTTTTTATGTATTGTCCATTTGGAGACCAAAACATCTACAGACCATTTCTTTAATGTGAATTATTGTTCATTTTATTTACTTATGCTAGGAGGGCGAGACATTATTGCATTTCCGCTCTTATTTGTTGCTGGTTTATGGCTTGATCAATACATTTAGTGCTTTTTAGCCTTTTAGCAGCTTTTGAAACTCTTTATAAAAATTGTATATACACATTTTAGCATTATTTTTAAGAAATACAGATATATACTGTATGCATGAATGTTTTTTTTTTTTTTTTTTTTTTTTTTTTTTTTTCTGATATTTAACTTAATGTTGAACTATGTTCACACTCAAGAGCCCGGTTTCCTTCTCCATTTTTGTCTCCTGATGAAATTTGTGTTCCCTGACACTATTGCTTTTAACTTACAGTTGGGGTTTAAAAGACACTTAATATTTGACTGGACTGCACTGGATGAGAACAAAATTTGAAATGGATTGACCTGGATGATTAAACTATTGTCTCATGAAGTGCTGTTTTATAGCTTCAATTAATTGGTTAAACATCAACACTGTTTTTGAACTGAATTGAATCAACATTGAACTGACTCAGTCATTAACGACACAGTTGTCTTCAGCTGTACTGCTTATTAATGAATTAACCTTGTTTTTAACTTTACACGGTTATTGAACTGATCTGAACCAACACTGAACTGACTGTCTTGCTAGAGCTGCTTTAGAAGACCTTGGATGTGCCTTACGTTTGGTAAAGTTTGCATCATTAGTTCTGTTATTTTCCTGTTTATGCTGTAAAGCTGCTACGAAACAATCTGTAAAGATGACTTCACTCATAAATACCTCTCACCACCTTGTGTGTATATATTTTTTTGCATTGAAGGGTAATTTAACGCTCTATACTTACTGTATATATTAATATCCATCACTCCCATATGGACAACATATGCAACTTGAGTCCAAAACTGATTTCTTGCCCCAAACGCAATGACGTTTTATTTCTCCCTAGCTTTACAGCTGTGTCAAATTGAACACACACACACACACACTTGTTCTGCTGCCTGATGTTACACTGACCAGCCAATTAATTGCATTGACCCCTTTAATATTCTAGCTGTGATGTAAATGGTTTGCTCTCTGGGTGCTTTTAAAAACAGTATCTCTCGTATAATGCAGAGCATGACAGCTTTATTAAAATGGAAATGCAGCAAGTCAAACAATTCTTGTAAAGATCTGAACAGTTTTATTAAGTGTCTTGTCAGTGATTTGTCTCAGCTGTAAGTATGAATCTCAGAAGGATTTTTTCCCCTTCAGAAAGGTCAACACATGTAAATGGGATCAATTAAGTCTAGCCATTTTTGTTGCCCATCACTACAAATTCTGGGCATCCTGACATTATATATTGTGCTGGGTCTCATACTTCTTTTTCAATTAATAATAATGCAGGGCTTGATGGATTTTGAATGGATTTTATGATTTGCTCTCTGAATGACCTAATGTCAGCTTGTTCAGTGTTCAAATTAACAAAGTATTCTGTAATGCTTAATGTCATTTCCACTTGCATCACACAAAATAATTATTTTGGATGAATTCTGATATAAATTATACTGATTCTGATATTCATTATACTGAATGCTGCATCAACCCTTCTTTGGTTGGTTGTTTCGGCGTTTAGAAGAAAAAAGCCTACTTTTCCCAGCATGACAATTGCCATTAGAACCAAAAAGACGCCAGTGGTGTCCTGAGCTTGACTTCACTAAATATAATTTGATTTATTTTCATGTAATGTAAGTGTAAGATACACAGAAACATATTCCTTTACAATGTCGACCCTGTCTAAAAGTCTCAAAATGTGCAGGATATTACGAGGTATTCTGTTACAGTAACTATTTATATAATTTTTCAGATGCAACCTTTTGCACATTGTATGGGCATTAATCAGTGATAGTTTGTAGCTTTTAAAAAGACTTTTGTTAAGTGTCATGTCTGTAGCTTTAATTATGACATACTTGCATAACTGAGATTGTGGCTAAATGCAATACCCATTGTCTGTTTTTACAGAGTGGTTTGAATAGAATAATTCATAATAATGCCATGTTTCAACATAACAGTAATTAGTGAGAATGATTTGTTCTAAAAAGCTTAGAATGTCAAAATGTGTTTCTGTTCCGGTTTGGCCATCAGAACTGGAATAAAAACATGAAAGGAAAGCTTGAATGATATGATAGCTTTCATACCCTAGGGAAATCAGAGGCCAGTGTCCACCATTACAGCAGCTGAATAGGCCAGACACATGGGCATTTCATTCACAGAAAGCTTTGAATTTGAACTGTTTCATGTGCCTCTAGCAGGATTTGAGAAAGAAAAAAAAAAAAAAAAAAAAAAAAAAAAAAAATATATATATATATATATATATATATATATATATATATATATATATATATATATATAAATTGAGAGTGTTGCAAGAAATATTTCATCCATTATGTATTACAGATATTTTTGCACAGCCTTATTTAAAGGATGAATCCCATACCCCCGTCTATCAGTGAGAACTTATCATACTACAAATGTAACACACTTTTCCTTTCTTAGTCTTTAATTA
This sequence comes from Carassius auratus, assembly GCF_003368295.1. Taxonomy (NCBI): domain Eukaryota; kingdom Metazoa; phylum Chordata; class Actinopteri; order Cypriniformes; family Cyprinidae; genus Carassius; species Carassius auratus. The sequence continues at coordinate 9,804,409 of NC_039243.1, forward strand.
ATTTATTTTCTATGATTTGTGTGTGTGTGTGTTGACCTGTTTCTTGAGAATTTGGGATTTGTTATTATCTTAGCCAGTCACACAGGGTTTAATGTAGAACATTAGACACAGGAAATGTATGCACAAAGGAAAAGATTAATCAGGATCTTGAAAACCTTTTCGTCTTTAGCACATCTTAGAGCTGAAGTGTGTAATTTCATAATTTTTGCACCACTTATGTCAGTTAATAGTTTTCCATCCATCTGTCTGCCTATCTGTCTTTTTCCGTAAGTCAGTTTTCTGGCCGTCCATCCATCCATCCATGAGAACATCATGAGTACATGTGACGCTTTCAGAAGTCATTCATTATTTATTTAAGTTATTCGTAAGAAGAAACAACTTTCTTTTTTTTCCTTTTTTTTCTAAATTATTAAGTGATTTTAGAAAGTAATTTGTGGCACATCGTTCTGCTCTTCTGGACCGATATTTTTGTTCCCATAAAGTATAATATTATTTCTGCATGATCGCTTCACGTCTACCCTTTTCATTTTGAGTCTAATATAGCTGTGTAATGGACCAAGTGCAATGGGCATAGCAAATGATATTAGATGAATGGAAATTATTTTTTTTGCATACAAACAGCACACATACTTTTATTTTTTATTTTTATTTTTGCACCGTAGGCTACATAAACATAAGAATAAGAACCAGAGCATCAGTTGGAGTCCATTACCCCTATGCATTTACTTTCCACTACTGTCATTTTTCATGCATAAATTAGAGTCTAATGCAGCAATTAACAGACTTCCATTAGAATACTAGAACTCCCTCTATCTCTCTTGCTCTCTCTCTCTTACCTAAGTTGCCTCATCTGTCCTCTGAAATGTGAGGTGGAGTTGCTTTTTCATTACTTTAGACTGAGCAGTTTCTCTAAATTGCAATCAAAACTTATCTGATTCACTTTTAATTTCGTCCCCTTGGAATTATGAGGTTCTATCTGCGTTCTGAGTAGTTTTGAGATATTGAGCTTTAAAATTTTTGTGTTCCATAGACTTCTGTAGATAGAACCGTTTTGTTTTTTCAATAAAAAATCCCAAAATGTACACAACTTAAAATAAAACATCACATAATGTAAATAAATTTTCACAGAGTAAGAATATGTGAATAACTCAATTTTGACAAAAATGTCAGATAGAACCTTATAATTCCAAGGGGATGATTTGACTTCTATGGCGATGAATATGTTATGGCACATATTTGCTTTTGTACATTGATATGAGTATAGGGCCAAGTAATACAAGTTTGCAGTTTAAGTTATTTTTTATTTTATTTTTTAGCTGTCAGGAGTCTTTGAAAAGTGCTGACTGAAATGAACAGTAAAAAAAGGTTATTTTTTTTAGTCAATAGTCAACAGCAAGTTATTTTGAATGAATATTATATATATATATATATATATATATATATATATATATATATATATATATATATATATATATATATATATAATATTAAATATATATAATTATTATGATTTTTGTGTCAGAGGGGTATAGTCATAATTATTAACCTAATTTCCCAAAAAGGTCAGTTATATGTAGGCAGCCATTACTCAGAGCTGGACTGTTCTATAGCTATTCACATAAATATAAGGAGATGCTATAAATACAACAGGACTGAAGTGGAAATGGAATCCTTAGTTGATGTTTTTCCCCTATATGACATGTTCCTCTTATGTTTAGGACAAAACTATCATTAGTCAGCGCTTACAGTGAGGCCGAGTGACGTGCACTTGTATGTTTATCATGGTTTTGCAGTGCTTTCTGCAGGACAATCCCTTTGGAGAGACCTTGGGTTAAGTGCCTTGTTCACACTCGGATGAATGAATCAGCCATTCTGGGTTTGAACTCTTTTAACACTATCCTACCACCTAACCAGCTGCTAGAGATAGAAGCTGAGTTGTGAAGAACCCAGTTGATTAAAAATAGCAATACATGCTGACTATATAACTGTTTGTTCATTGAAAAATGAGCAGTATGTGAAGTTCAATTTGCTCATGTGCTGCAAATCTTTATGTATGGTATTAAACCATAAAGTATGCAAATAGATATGAAAAGCACATTTACAAATAAATAATGTATATAGTTATGGTTCATATAGTAGTTTCCTTCAATTTAACTTAAACATATGCATAATAAATACATAGCTATAGTATGGAAAATATACTTGAAATGACTCAGTGCTTTATCTCAGGAGAAAACTCTAAAAAACAAGACACTATCAAAATTCATTTGCAGTTTGTTTTGTGTGTTCAGCACAAGGCCTAACAATCTAATAGCAAGGGTTATGTAAACACACATGGCCCTCTAAACACATGTATATTTTTCATAATGTACACTGAAAGAAGGGAATTAGCTCCATTGATATCAGTATTGTGATGGAAAAACATTTACACACCAGTCATTGTCACATTGGTCCTTCAACAACTAGCCCATGTCCAGGCAGACAATAGGATTGTTTAGCCAGGAGGAGTATGAAAGCGGAAATCACTTGAAGGTTCTTTTTGTGCCACATCCTGAGTCCTTAAATCCACCGTCATGTCTGTTCATCTCTTATCTTAGATTCTCATATTGAATGCTTAAGATGTCCTCAACGGAATGGGGCAGCAAGCCCAGACCACTTGTGAATGATGACTTTATGGAATGAGTCCTTACTTGACATCCAAACGTCTAAGAACAATTGTGAAAATTATTTAATTTAATTTAATTTTATTTAATTTTATTTTATTTTATTTTATTTTATTTTATTTTATTTTATTTTATTTTATTTTATTTTATTATAAAAATGTGAGACTGTGTGCTATGGTGGTCATAGTAGTGCACACATGGTTGAGGATCTAAATTAGAGTGACATTAACGTTTTCCTTATGACATTTCGCAGGAAAATAACATGGTTCATTGAAGTGGCCAGCCAGGACAGCTAAGAATATCCCCCTCCAACCCCCTCCTGATGGAAAAAGACAGATAGGGAAATTAGATAGATCTGACGTGCATAAAAAGATGCAAAGACTTGTAAATGTGCCATTGTAAAACAAAGAATACGACATTAGAGAGCTTTATTTTTGGATCTGCCATATATTATTCCACTTGAACCTTTTGCCATTGACTTTGAGATTAATATCAGGTCTATTGTTTATCACAAAAGCATCTGATGATGTGGCCCTTCATCATTCAGTGAGGGATAAATTATTCTGAAAATGGACTTGAAAATGGCAGCTATTATAACCCAAAAATGAATGCAAAGGGATCCACACAAGGATGTGCACTCCTCCCCTCACCCCAACCAATAAATACAATCTAAAAGCATTTTTCATATAATTGCTTTTGCTAATTTTATTTATTAATTTATTTAAATCACAAGAATAAATTGGATATTTGGGAATAAACACATTTTGAGATGTTAGTGGTTATACCTCTTAACAGGTTTTTTTTTTTTTTTTTTAAACCTACTCTCTTTACACTCATTTGATGTTGCATTCTGTTCTATAAAGCTCTGTGCAAATGTCACACTTATAATTCATATAATGCCAGTATAGCAACTGGTAAACTTTAATTTGGACCCACAAGTATTGTGCAAGGTATTGTACATTTTCAACAGCAGATGCTAGTTGACAAACAAGTTTAATCTTCTTTCCTGAAGATCTCCAGGTTTTTCTTTGAGGGCATTTTTGTCCCCTAGGGGATCAAAGTTTGGTTGCCTTGCTGTGTGTTTTTTTTTTATTATTTATTTTTTTTATATGGCATATCAGTCTGTTCATTAGTATTATATAAATTAATTAGTGAATCTTTCCGCAGTTTTATTTTAGGACAGAAAGTAGCAGTAAGTGACTGCATTATGGTGAGTCATTAAATAATTTATTCAGTTGTTTCCTTCAAGATGTTGCTTAAAGGAAAAGTTCACCCAAAAATTAAATTTTGTTGAAAATTTACATACCCTCAGGTTGTTTCTTCATCAGAATAGACTTGGAAAAAGTTTGCTTTACTTGCTCTCCAGTGAGTCCTCTGTAGTTAATGGGTGCCATCAGAATGAGAGCCCAAACAGCTGATACAAACATCACAATGATCCACAAGAAATCCATGTGACTCACGTTACAGTCAATCAATGAATGTCTTATGAATAAAAAGCTGCATGTTGGTAAGAAACAAATTAATCATTAAGGTATTTTAAGTTTAAACTGTTGCTTGTAAAATAATTCATGAAAGTAGGTTTTAAAGTCGAAACATCTGTTCTCCATCTATGGCAAATAAAGGGATAGTTCACACAAAATTCTATAATCATTTCCAGTATTTTCATCACTCACCCTTTATTTTCCCTCATGTTTTTTTTCCAAACATGTATGAGTTTCTTTCTTTTTATTGAGAACAAAACATATTTTGAAGAATGTGAGTATCCAAACAGTGGACAGTAGTCATTGACTTCCATATCAGTATTAGTATTAGTTTTTTTTTCTATGCTACCTACATTCTCCAAAGTATCTTCATTGAGACTGAGTTAACAGAATTTTCAATTTTAGGTGAATTATTGCTTTAATTTCCCTACTCTTTTAGAATAATTGGCCACAACATATCATTTACTGCTCAGTTAATTGTCTCAAAATGTTCTGTGGTCTCGTGAACAAAAATGTGAAATCCCAAACTTCCAGGAGTCTTACAGTATATCGCTGTGAGGAATGGAAATGCAAACAGATTTCTGTTTCTATGTATTATAGACATCTGTCCACTCACCATTATCTTCACTTCTACTTCTTTGAGCCTTATTTTGGTGTATCGATGCAGGTTTCTAAAAGCTAGAACACCACTGGTGATTTCTCCTAAGGCTGTCTCATGCTTGTGAGCAGACTCTGCTTTGAGGAGCAATAATCTTGTTCATGTTCAACACCTCCACCCTGTTCACTAAGATGGGAGCTTCTTTCACTTTGCCTGAAATGCTGCCTCTGTTGCTGGTCAATTATTCCCCCTAGTAGATGACAGAAGACCAATTAAGTTATGTGGGCAGGACTGCATGGAGAGAGAGCTGAGCAGAAGCAGTGCAGAAGCTGTCATGTTTGTGGGGGACCTCTGGGGTAGATTGTGGCCTACAGCGGGTGGAACGAGTGAACTTTGCCAGGGATGCTGCAAGCAGCTGTGTTCTGGAAGAGTATATACAGAGATATACTGAGGAGGGTATGTCCACCGAGACTGCAGCAGGGGAAGTTGAGGTTCATGTCAGCCCATTATTTTGAATGGTTCTGACATGAAAAGGTGAAGATGGCAATTAAAAGGCATGCTAAAAATATGCTGGCAATCCCCCTTTCAACCTCTGTCTGAAGCTCCTAAGCTTGAGTAAGCTTGATTTGTGCTCCTGCTTATTGGTTCAGAGGTTGGTTCTATTGTCAACTTGCATCAACTCAGCAGTTATCACGTTAATTTTGATTCGGTTATGCATATGTTTTCTGACTCTTTCGCTTAACCTTGCTGATGAAAGAGAATGTGAGGCTTTCATTAGCACTCATGAGCATCTTTATTCAAGGTTGAGATGAATAAAGCTTGTTTAATATATATATATATATATATATATATATATATATATATATATATATATATATATATATATATATATATATATATATATATATATATATATATATATATTTTTTTTTTAGTATATTACTAGCCATAATCCTCCTGCAGTACTGTATATTTTCATGTAAGGGAGACCAGGGTTGCTTGTGACAATTTTTCAAAGGTGCAGTCCAAATTTTAATGATTTACTCAAATTAATTATATGTTGATTCACAAATCAAATTAATTGTAGTTATTTCAATTAATGAAATGTATTGTACTTTAGAAGTCAACATAGGCCACTTTTTGACTACAGAAATTGAAAAAATCTATGTTTTTAAGTGGTACTTATGTAGTTTAAAGTGCTTAAATGGTATATAAAGTGTCATACTTTTTTTGTAAGTGATATAACTAATTTCCTATTTGTTTTCCGACTTTACGACAACAGAGTTTAATATTTCTGGTACGATACATTCAAAAAATAATGTTAACATATATGACCCCAGCCTCGCAGACACATACACACACACACACGCACGCACACACACACACAGAACAGACATCTGTGCTCAGCATTTGGTAGTATGCTGGTGATTTAGTGTTAGCTTTAGATTTTTTTTGTTTATGTTAAAAATATTATTCATAATAATAATATTTATTATTTTTGTATTATTTGAAGGCTAAACTATTGTCATGTTAATGTTGCATCTTTAAATAGCCGTCATGCTGACACACACACACACACACACACACACACCTATATATATATATATATATATATATATATATATATATATATATATATATATATATATATATATATATATTTGCACTCAGCTATGCATATTTTCACAATTATACTATGCCTCGACAGCAGCACTTTATTTGTAAGTTGAAAGTCTCGGATTTGCTTCCCTCCTTTCCGAGTGGGTGCAGATTTTGCAGCCAACTCCAAAGCTATTATTCATGGCACTGCCAAAAGAATATATAAAGTTTTTACTGGAGCACCTTTCACCTCATTTAGTATGTGAACACTCAAGATGTATTATTCATAAGTTTATTTTCATTATTTTCCCTCTAAATCTTGGAAGATTTGTCTTTTTCTTTTGGATACAGTTTGTTTGTGTAACTAGGTCAATACATATGACTCAATATGATGAAGAACAGATTAATCATCATGATGTCTACAAAATGCTCGCTGTTGTAAAAACTTGAAATGATAAATAGCAGAATAAAATATTGTGGTCATTAACACCGAACTCAATTATCAAGAACTTTATTGCTGTTATAAAAGTAACAAAATTAAATGCATTTTGAATCCATCTAGGCCCCATGGCCATGCAAGGGGAATTAGTTTTTTCTCAAGACATTCACACATATTACCTGAGATTTTATATTTTAGAAAGCTAGAAAATATGTTTGAGAATATTTGGTGTAACGTTCTCTGTTGTTAAAATATCTACCAGGGCATGCTATAGAAGTGGTTACAAATCATTTTTATTTTCAAACATCACAATTGTTCAAAGCGGTACATTTAAATACTATATTGCAAGGTGCATCTCAAAAAGGCAACAAAGAATTTGAATACTTAGTCACAGATAGAGAGAAAAGATCACAGAGCACGGGCAGCTGTACAACAATGCCCCCAGAGCAGGTGACAGTGAATCTGAAAGGGTTTTGAGCACAATGACAGCTGTCAAAGAAAGCACCCCGGAAAGAATTTAAATCAGACATTTTCTTTTCATGGTGCATGCTTTTATCCCTGGATCTCTCAGCCAGTAAAGAAAAAATGAACGCAAATTTCATTCACATTAAAAGCATTAAATACAAAATGAATACTTTTAACAACATAGCAATGGTAAAAATCACATTGTATAATTAAGTAGGCACAGAAAACACTCTAATTAAATCAATGCCTTTTACAGCCACAGGCTAATTCATTATCAATTGTGCAAGCATAATACTGAAACTTTACCGGTATGCAATACGACAACACAATGATTTTCCTATTCATTGCTTGTTTTATATGTTACATGAATGGATTTAACTTTTTTGCTATAATTTTAACCTGACTTGTATTGATTGGCTGCTTGCCTTGTATTCAGGCATTTATAAACCCAGTCATTCTGCATTGTTCTTTTCAAAACCGCTCTCAAAAAGAATTAAATTGCCAGTTTTTCCCTTCAGTGTTATTATTATTATTATTATTATTATTATTATTATTATTATTATTATTATTATTATTATTATTAGGTTCAGCCTTAATATAGGTGGACAAATAAGTATTCACAATTGCATTGTTCATGAAACCCTATAGAAAAACAAGAGACAACAGAGCTATTCATAAAACCAGGCAAATGCAACACTTAAAACAAGCAGAACTGCTTTCTGGCTCTTGCGCTGTTCTTTATATATACTGTTCTTTATATATATATATAGCCATAATGAAATTTATTGTACTTTAAAAGTCAACATAAGCCATTTTTTGACTACAGAATTTGCAAAAATCTATGTATTTAAGTACTTATTAGGTACTTATATAGTTTAAAGCGCTTAAATGGTATTACTTTGTATATTTCCATATAAATAATGATGTGTATAGCAAATACTGTGCATATGTCAAAATAAAATGGGAGATATATATATATTAAACACAAAATGAACCTTCTTGACAACTTTAGAATGGGAAAAGAATACATGTGAATGTGTTATATGTTAACATGTTTGCTTGAACATGAGAATGGTAGTGATGTCATACTGTACTATTATTGTAACATCAGGTCATTACATATATGAAAACATATTGGTGGAAGAAGCCCTGGAACGTTCATAATGTGTTTGTTTTTGCTTTAACTATACTGTGTGCTTGAATTGTGCCTCTAGACAATGAAGTTAAAGCACAACTAGCACTTATGATGACCTTGTTATCTTGTTTTCTTCGCAAGATTTTCTTCTGTTTATAAGAAAGAAAAGCTTCTTATCTCTCAAGAGCCTAAAGAATTTCCTTCTTGTGTGTGGGGTGGTAATTGTAAAAGACAATTTAACAGCCTAAGGTTTAGTGAAACACAAGAACTGTGTACACAAGCGTTCCGCTCTACACTTTCTTAAAGAAAAAAAGAAGAATAAAATTTAAAAATAAAAAGAAAGAAAAAGAAAAAGAAAATACTGAATGAAAACAGTGTGTTGAAGTTATAGCTTTAGGCCACCATCAGGGTCGGGGGTCAAGTAAACAACTCTCTGAAACATCTGAAATACAGCAGTACATGGATATTATTTCTGTGGAGATGTTGAGTGTTTGAGAACTTATGCATCTACTACTTTTCCAAAGAAAACTACATTGAAATGGACAGTTTGGTCTTGTTGTAGGCAAAAGTAAATACAGAATACTACAGATAAATTGATAAATAAATACTATATTTATTTATTTATTTATAGAAACCTTTACGTGTCTTAAAGTACCTTGAATATGCAATGTTTTTGTATAATTCATATATCAGGTTAATTGACAGTATAAGGGTTTAAAATAACCAAGGACAAATTAATCACAATGTATACATATATTACTATTACCATAAGCAAGGTCCAGTAAAATAACTAAGGAGGTAAAAGAATGATTAATAATTCATTATAAACTAAATTAATTATTAACACTGCTAATACACACATCCAGTATTTCCCCACACAGCTTACTTTTCACAAACATAGCATTCAGAATATATGTTATGAGAAGGTTTGGCTTGGGGGTGTTAAGTTGTACTGTACAAATAGCCAGACATTTGTCTTCATGATATCAAAATCACTTTTCTGTAATAATATCTATTCACAAGCCAACACATTGCAGCCAAATAGATTTTGATTGGTTGTCTCTGACATGCTTCCAAAAGCTTTATTTTATTAAATTGCCAAATGTGCTTCTTGTCTCTCAGAATTAAGACTCTGAATACTGATGTAATAAAAGCGATATTGGGGTGGGGGGTCTTATGTCGGTGGTATAAGAGAAAACATGGCACATGGATCTAATGCTGTTAGTTTAATTGCACATGGGAGTTATAATGGCAGCCAGTAGTGATATCTGCCATGGGATTCAGTTAAAGAGGAAATGTGGATAAACCTTGCTTTTCTTTGTTCTATAATCAAAGGGTTTCAGTGTTTTTATCTTTTTACCTGTTTTATTTATTTATTTATTTTTGTCATTTATTTGGGGGGGCTGTGCTCCATAACCATAAACGTTGACACAAGTATTCATTCATTCACAAGGATTTGACAGACATAAATTACCACTTATACTATACTGAAAATACAGGTCACTAATGTGGCCTCAGAAAGTATTTGTGCTAAAACACACCTGATGAATGAATGTATGAATTGCATTGCATTAGACAACAACAAACCAAGTGACATAAATAAATTAGTTTTATTTCACAATCACTTGCCAAAGATCCTAGCAGAGCATCCACACATACAGTTACATATTTATTATGACAAACGACATGCTCCACTAGGTTTGACAACCAGAAGGTTTTTTTACAGTAAGTGTCCAAAAGAAAGAAAAAAATAAAGATAGGAGACCACCAAATTAGCTTAAGCTTTCCACACTAGAGGTGGAGATGTACACAGGACAAAATCATTGTTGACAAAAACAACAAAGAAAAAAAAATCTGTCAAAACAAAAATCTTCATATCACATTTCAGTTGCAGTTTTGCAGGAGGCATCTGAGAGACTTAACATTTTTAGAGGAGCATTTTATTGAATGACTAGAGGAAAACACATTTTAAAATACTAATTGCTAACCTCTGTATTCAGTAATACAGTGCAGGATACTAGAACACCATCTCTACAGTGATGCTTGAGGGGAAGTTGCTCCCATGGACTAGACAAGTCAAGATTAAATATAAATATATGAAGCTAAATACAGAATTACACTCACACACACACACACACACACACACACACAAAGGAGTGCAAAATAAAAATGTGGGTAATATTGTATTTTACAGTGTCTTTGTTACATGCACGTACTATAGTAATAACAGCAAATTATATATAATTACAATAACCATAAACCACACCTAACGCTATAGTAAGTACATTTTAATTATTAATATTACTTAAATGTTAAACTTGTATGACAGTTTAAAGTTATTAAACTTATTAGTATGTAAATATACAATAACACTGTAAAGCTGTCACCGTCTTCAACTGGTGTGCCCATCTTCTGTGAGTGTTGTGTTTGTTTGGTGTCATGTGCTTTGTCCTGTGTCTTTTCTTGCCCCGCATATCTGGTTACCCCATCATTGTTTTAGTTGCTACACCTGTGTTTCTCCCTTGCTCCCGCACTCATTTGCCTTCACTCCGCACAAGCTGTGTCACCCACTCACACATTCACTCTACACACCTGGTTCACTCTGCACACCTGTTCACAAACTCACACACACAGCTGTTCCCCATTTGTTTAGGAGTATATTTTCTTGTCTCACCCACCACTCTGCCTGGCTGTATTGTCTAATGTTTAGTGTCATTACGTATGTTTCGTGTCTCGCATTTTGGCTGCGTCTGCTCTGTTCCTGTGATTTGTTCCTGTTTTGTTTTTTGCCTTGTTGGCTTTTTCGTTCTTACTAAAATGTATTTTCCTGCATTAGGACCCAGAACCTGTTCTTTCTTTGCCAGCCTGTGACAAAAGCAAGAACACTTTAAATAAAATGTTGCCTCAAACTATTTTGGAATTGTAAATTGTAAGTTATTAAATATATACACAGTTCCTTGCTGCTCCACGACAAATCGGAAAACTTTGAAATATGTTATATTAGCACTTTTGATGGAAATTGTAGAAAAAAAATTTAAGAGCTGGAGAATATAGGAAAAAATAATGTTATAGTTTATGTATTTATTTATTTTGGAAATAAGTATGGATCTCCATATAATTTACAGTTTTAAATCTTAAAAGCTTTAAATAAAATTTTTTTTTTTTTTTTTTTTTTTTTTTTTTTTTACAGTACCGGATTTTTCGGACTATAAGTTGCACCTGAGTATAAGTCGCATCAGTCCGAAAATGCATCATGATGAGGAAAAAAACATATATAAGTCGCACTGGACTATTAAATCGCATTTATTTAGAACCAAGATCCAAGAGAAAACAGTATCGTCTACAGCCGCAAGAGGGCGCTCTATGTTTTCAGTGTAGACTACAGGAGGACTGAGCAGCATAGAGCGCCATCTGGCGGCTGTAGACGGTAATCTGAACTCTCGGTTCATGTCAAATTGATGAAACTATGAAAACATTTCTGTATTTTTGTATGGGTGTTTGTAGGCTACTGTTTATATAATGTACACAAACGGGCCACAGTTTATAAGAAAAGGTCACTTGATGAACTTTATCTTGTGAATTATCATGTAGGTTTCAACCTATATTTAGTCAGTACATTTCAGATTCAAGGAACAAAGCTGATTTATGTTATTCATATTGGCTGGTACATAAACTTTTTATCAATCAATGGACAAGATTACAGTATACCTGCTAATGACACATGATTTTGTTACTGCAAATTTAAAATACTTTCCTTACAGTGCACTGTATAAAATAGTCATTTCAGACAACAGCAGTTTGAACTTTAAATGACATTTAAGTTTTTGGAGAAGGTCTTGTCATCATCTTTGCATTCCAAACTGAGCCTGGTGGTCAGCTGTCTATTCCTCTTACAGCACACCTTTCCTCTTACATCAAGATGGGACATTTGAGGGACGGCATCATTTCTCACTGCCTAATCTTGACACTCCCAATTATTGCCGCTACTGCCTGCTAAAGATTAGTCAAAAGCCTTAGTGTCCCGAGGCAGGCCATATTTTCACAACCCTGTCAGTTTCATAGTGCTATAACTCAGTATAAGGTCAGCCAAGAGCCACACGGTTAAAGAGAAACAGGCCTGGGGTTAATTGAAAAACTTTGTACCTGGCATCTCCCTCTGTTTCGACAGCACCAGAGTCCCAAGTGCTAAAACAGTCAGCTAGGTGTTAAAGCCATCATGCCATTTAATGGGATCCTCTTCATGTAATGTGAAAAGCTTTTACCAGGACACCCTTTCAAATGATGTGTCTGTAGCTGGAGGGGTCTCATTGCAGACACTACCCCCCACCCCCCCCCCCCCCCCCCCCCCGGCATGAGATGAGCCCTCTTTAGCAATTCTGTGACTTGGCTGTGCCTTCGAATAGCCTGAGTTTGTTAAGACAAAGCAAGGACATGGAGTAATAAAAAACTGTCAGTTTACATGACGAAATGGTGTTGTGCGAAATGATTCGAACAGTGCATTGTTAGAGAGGCCGCCATGCTCAATAAAGCTAAATAAAAGTGCAGATAAAAGGGCCAGATAGAATGTGATGCTGCAGCCGCGTGCCAGGGGAAAGTGGCCGCTGATCCATGGCCTCCATTATAGCCTGTGTTTAGTGACACAAATGCTCTTTCTTGTTGCTCCTTTCACCCTTGAAGACTTCAGCCCTCGAGTGTGTCTGTGAAACAGATTTAGACCAGTCACCCACAAAGTTAAGATTCTTTATCTTTCTTCCCATGGTAAGAAAACTAGATAATTGAACTATGTTAATGTATATTTATAAAGCATTAAACAGTTAATAAAGTTAATAAAGTTCAAGTTAATAAACCTGTTATTAAACATGTATAAACATGTATAAACTGGGTGTATGATAGGGCCCAATACTGTTTGTTATTTCTCAATTTTGCCAACAAAAATATTACTTATATATTAATGAAGCTAGAGCAGGGCTGCATTTTCCAAAACCATCATAAGCCTAAGTAGATTGTAGACGCATTGCTACTAATGGTCTCTATGATCAACTTATCTTAAAATGTGTTTGAGAAATGCAGCCCAGAAACTTTGCGCATCTCCAATACATTTTCTGCAAGTTTGGTGACCCAATGATGCAATGGCCCATTCATAAATGACCCATACATTCCTGATGGATGAAAAAAAAAAATCCACACACACACACACACACACACATACGTTTGTTTTTGTGAAAAGTGGGGACATCCCATAGGTGTAATGTTTTTTATACTGTACAAACTGTATATTCTATGGCCCTACACCAAGCCTACACCTAACCCTAACCCTCACTGGAAACTTTGTGCATTTTTACTTTCTCAAAAAAAAAAAAAAAAAAACACTTATTCTGTTTGATTTATAAGTGTTTTGACTAATGGGGACATGAGTTATGCCCACATACGTCACCCTCTCCTTGTAATACCTGTGCCATACCCATGTCATTATACAGAGTTGTGTCCTGATATGTCACAAAAACAAGAACACACACACACACACACACACACACACACACTGTATATACACTCACCAGCCACTTTATTAGGTACAATTGTTTGGCAACACAAATTGCTAATCAGCCAAACACATGGCAGCAACTCAATGCATTTAGGCATCTAGATGTGGTGAAGACGACTTGCTGAAGTTCAAACCGAGCATCAGAATGGGGAAGAAAAGGGGTTTAAGTTACTTTGAACATGGAATGGTTGTTGGTGCCAGACGGCTGGTCTGCATATTTCAAAAACTATAAAGTTGCCAGTGAGTGTGTTTGTGTGTATATATAAATATATATATATATATATATATATATGAGGGATAGTTCAACCGAAAAAAAATTATAAATAAAAATAAAAATTAACACAATAATGGCTTTAAATGATCTCTTGGGGGTAATTTATAAGCCAATTTTGCTTTGTTATTAATTTGCGATTAATTTGATTAATTAACTGCCACCTTGTGTAAATTAATTTGATTAAAAGTTTTAATCGATTGACTGATCTAATTTAACTGAAAATGTCATAGTTTGGGGCATATGAAATGTGTGTGTGTGTGTGTGTGTGTGTGTGAATACATCTTATATCTGCATCTGATCTATTCAAGTATTCATGTTTATTCTAGGGCTGTCAAAAATAGCGCGTTAACGGCGTTAATTAGTTGGTTGTCGTTAATTACGTCAAATTTTTTTACGCATTTCACGCATGCGCAGTGTGACAAATTATTCAGGTTAGGAAAGTCTCGTCGATCTCTGAATTCTCAAGATAGTAAAAAACAGCGGCGAGTGCCGCGACGAAAACACCGAAGAAGCTTAAGGTTTTACCCCAGTTACTCTCAAATACATTCATGCCAAGCTTGATAAACAGAGACGACTTTGGTAGTTGATACGCTGGAGCTTCTTCTTCCTGTTATAGCAGTGATCCTCATCTGGCTCGCGAGTTTCATGCAGAGTTTAGCGCAGACTCCAATTAAACACACCTGCCTGTGATTTACTAATGATCCTAAAGACACTGATTAGCAAACTCATGTGTGTTTGATTAGGGTTAGAGCTAAACTTCGCAGGAAAGTGGATTTCGCGAGCCAGATTTGAGGATCACTGTGTTATAGCGTCCTGTGTTTCACACTGCGCATGCGCAGAACGCCTACATGCAATGCAGTGAAAATTACAGCTGTTTGGGAAAGCATATGCATTTTTACTTGGTTTTACTGGCACTTGAAGCCTTCAGAACGTGAAAATATCGATCCTAAAGTATTGTGGCAGAGCAAATGAACACCTCCCAAAAACAAGAGTGCCCAGAGTGCTGCTTATGTGATTGTGGCGCATGTTTGTGTTTCTGAGTTCATTCTTTCGAGTTTCTCTATGCATAATTTCATAGATATGTGGCTATATTTAACCACTGGTTCACCTAAAACTCTTACACTATCTGTAGTTAAATGGCATGGTTTGATATAGTGCTCAGGTAAATTTGATTTAAGTAAATGTTAAGCTTTTGAAATTCAGAAAAAAAAGAACCACATATTGATGAATCAATACATGAAAATTATGTATCTGTGTCCTGTTATTTATCTTTTGGTATGCATTTCAGAAAAAAAAATGGTTAGGATTCAGGTGTAGTTGCAAATAGTGATTAATCATGATTAATCCACTGAAAATTCTGATTAATTTGATTAAAAATTTTAATCATTTGACAGCCCTAGTTTATTCATATTTTTTATTATAAGATGAGCGTTTATATTTCAATTTACAAGTGTAATAAAAGTTTTCCCTTGTCGTGCTTGTTCCACAGATGCAGTTTTGGTTTGATCAGCAGATGTTCGCAGTCTTTAGCTTTTTGTTCTCGCTCCACGTATGCCTCCTCCGACTAGCCACGATGGATGAAAGCCTCCCTGAGCTGGGCCAGTTGCCAGCTGACTGTATGGAATGGATTCACCTAGTGTCACTGTGATTAGCTCTAGTGCTGCAGGCATGTTTGAACACCAGGCATAGGCACATAGCTCTCAATGTCTCCTGCATCCAGGAATCCAGGTGTGTGCAAGAGTGGATGACCGACATGAAAAGTGACTGGAAATATAATATATATCAAAATATTAGAAGAACCATTTTTGTGTTCAATATGCATGCAGCTGGTCAGTGAATGGACTGTGGGTGGTCTGTGGATGTGCTGCCTGAGGCTGAGAGTAGAACCATAGTGCTGCACATCACAGCCTGATCCTGTTGCTCATTTGCATACTGCAGCAGCTTCATAGGTGACCATCAGTACCCACACATTATCCCCCTCACCACACTAACCCTGCAGCTCTTGTCATTAGTCACTGACACTAGAAGTGTATCTTCAACAAAATAAAAAAAACACTGTAGCTCCTCCAAGCAATTACGTATTATCATATTGTGTGTGTGTGTGTGTGTGTGTGTATATATATCATTTAAAAAAGATTATGTGTTCTGTGTTGAGTATTATATTTTAATATATGATATGATATGATACGATATATGATATGATATGATATGATATGAAATTATATATGATATATGATATGCTATATGATATGATATGATATGATATGATAAAAAAACCTTTTTTTGTGTGGTTGCAAAAAATATAATGCAGTGCAGTATAATATTTCAGTTTAATTTCAGTAGAATTTTTCATTAAAACCTGTTCTATCATCTATGATATTTACATTTGAACATTTCTTTTGTTATAAATACCATTTATGGATAATCAAGGATTCAAGGATTCAAAGTGTATGTTGTCATATACCCAGTGAGGAAAACAAGTTTCCTTGAGCAATGAGGTTCTTACTTTGCTGTCCACAATGAATGCCAAGACAGTGCAAAACTGTACACACACATACACAAACTATACATTATGCAAACTATACACACATACATCGTCGTAGTATGAAAATAGAGTATGAAAATAGAAATATAGACTGTTTATCTATATATGCAAGGATAAAGTAAGAATATAGAATTTGAAAAATAGAAATATAGACTATCTATATGATTTCTACATATGTGAATGTACAGTATTATGTGCAAAGAACAATAGTGCAGTAACATGCAAATTGAGTGCAACTACAAGATAACAATAGGAGCAGTAAAAAATAAGAAGTGCAAATTGAGATAATCAGAATCAGAATCAGAAAGCCCCCTTTTGCCAAGTATGCTTGCGCATACAAGGAATTTGTTTTAGTGACATAAGCTTCCAGTACACAGAGACAACAACACACAGACAACAACAACAACAAAAAAAGGGAGATTTACAAAATGGCAAATAAATAAGTGTATAAACGATTGTGCTATAAATTATAATGGAATAGGATTGAGTGAGATGCAGGAATGTTCTAGGATGGAGGGTTAACAAATAAATATAAGGATATTGCACGTTTATAAGCATAAGTAGGGAACATTTAACTGTTCATGAGGTAGATTGCCTGGGGGAAGAAACTGTTCTTGTGCCTGACTGTTCTGGTATTTGCGGCTCTGAGGCACCGACCAGATGGCAAAAGTTCAAAGGTGGGGTAACTTGGGGTAACTTGTAACTGTAGCGTCTGGCGCCGATACAGGATGGCTGCCTCCGTGACGAGCTCCGCATATGTTTTTGTGTTTTTGTTAGTTTGTCCTGTCTTTAGTTATATTCCTGCCATCAGTTTCACCAGGGAAGAACTGTTGAACATTCGGCAGAACACACCACAGGATATTTTACCGGATTTCAATTATTCAGACGTTTTAGTGAACGTTGTTATCGGAGGAGCGGCGGCGCTGATCAAGCGCTTCAGGACGCGCAGACGGGGGAAGCGAGCGGGAGCGCTCGTCAGACTCAGGAAGCGCGGATTTCGAACGCCGTTGCCTAGCATCCATCTGGCAAATCTCCGCTCTCTACCCAACAAAACGGACGAACTCCTTCTGCTTTCTCGGACAAATAAGGATTTCACACACTCTGCTGCTCTGTGTTTCACGGAAACCTGGCTGAATGACACCATACCGGACAGCGCGCTCCATCTGCCGGGCTTTCAGCTGTTTAGAGCGGATCGTGACACAGAATCAACGGGGAAATCGCGTGGTGGCGGGACATGCTTTTACATCAATGAACGGTGGTGTACAGATGTAACTGTGTTAAAGAAGACGTGCTGCTCAAATCTCGAAACACTCTTCATTAACTGCAAGTCGTTCTATTCGCCGCGGGAGTTTCACTCGTTCATTCTGGTCAGTGTTTACATCCATCCGCAAGCGCATGTGAGCTCAGCTTTACAGAAACTCGCTGATCAGATCACAGAGACAGAACAACAACACCCGGACTCTGTTTTAATCATTCTCGGGGACTTTAATAAAGCCAATCTGTCCAGTGAACTGCCAAAATACAGACAGCATGTTACTTGTCCCACAAGAGACAGTAATATATTGGATCACTGTTACACCACAATAAAGGATGCATTTCACTCTGTTCCACGAGCAGCTTTGGGAAATTCTGATCACCTTCTGGTTCATCTTATACCATCCTACAGGCAGAAACTAAAATCAGCTAAACCTGTATCAAGGACTGTAAAAAGATGGACTAATGAAGCAGAGCAGGATTTACAATCTTGTTTTGACCTCACTGATTGGAGTGTTTTTGAAGCTGCTACCACCGATCTGGATGAACTCACAGAGACCGTAACATCATATATCAGTTTCTGTGAGGATATGTGTATTCCTACAAAGACTCAACTAATTTACAATAATGACAAACCGTGGTTCACTGCAAAACTCAGACAGCTCCGTCAGGCCAAAGAAGATGCTTACGTGAAGGGGGACAATGTCTTGTATAAACAGGCTAAATACACATTGGAAAAGGAGATCAAAGTGGCAAAGAGGAATTATTCTGAAAAAATAAGGACTCAGTTCACTTCCAACGACTCCGCATCAGTGTGGAAAAGTCTAAAGAAGATCACCAATTACAAGACACCACCCCCCAGCGCTGTAGAGAATCAACGACTGGCAGACGATCTGAACGAGTTTTACTGCAGGTTTGAAAGAACACCCATCACCTGCCCTGAACGCCTCCCCACAAAACCATTCACACCCTTCACAACTCCTGCAACCAGCCCTGAATGCCTCTCCAAACTACCGTTCACACCATTAACAGCTCCTGCAACCCATCCTGAACACCTCTCCAATCAAGCACTCTCACCATTCTCACCTCCTGCATCCCCCCTCTCCCCCACACCTGCAATTCAGATCAGCGAGGATGCGGTGCGCCAGGTCTTCCGGAAGCAGAAAAGGAAAAAAGCACCAGGCCCAGATTGTGTTACACCAGCCTGTCTGAAATCCTGTGCTGACCAGCTGGCCCCCATCTTCACACAGATCTTCAACAGATCGCTGGAGCTGTGCGAAGTCCCTTCATGCCTCAAACGTTCCACCATCATCCCCATCCCTAAGAAACCCAAAATTACAGGACTAAATGACTACAGGCCTGTGGCTCTAACGTCTGTAGTCATGAAGTCATTTGAAAAACTGGTGCTGGGCCACCTGAAGGACATCACTGGGCCCTTGCTGGATCCTCTTCAGTTTGCCTACAGAGCAAACAGGTCTGTGGACGATGCAGTAAACATTGGACTGCATTATGTTCTGCAACACCTAGACAGACCGGGGACTTATGTGAGGATCCTGTTTGTGGACTTCAGCTCGGCCTTCAACACGATCATCCCAAACCTCCTCGTGCCCAAACTAAATCAGCTCTCCGTGCCCACCTCCGTCTGTCAGTGGATCAACAGCTTCCTGACAGACAGGCAGCAGCTAGTGAGGCTGGGAAAATACACATCCAGCACCCGTACAATCAGCACCGGAGCTCCCCAGGGGTGCGTTCTCTCCCCACTGCTCTTCTCCCTGTACACTAATGATTGCACATCTAAGGACCTCTCTGTCAAGCTCCTGAAGTTTGCAGATGACACCACACTCATCGGCCTCATTCAGGACGGTGACGAGTCTGCTTACAGACAGGAGGTAAAAGAGCTGGCTGTCTGGTGCAGTCTCAACAACCTGGAGCTTAACACCCTCAAAACAGTGGAGATGATTGTGGACTTCAGGAGGGACCCCCCTGCACTCCCCCCACTCACCATCATGAACAGCACTGTGACTGCAGTGGAGTCATTCAGGTTCCTGGGCACCACTATCTCTCAGGACCTGAAGTGGGACATTCACATTGACTCCATTGTGAAAAAGGCCCAGCAGAGGTTGTACTTTCTCCGCCAGCTGAGGAAGTTTAACCTGCCACAGGAGCTGCTGAAACAGTTCTACTCCACCATCATTGAATCCATCCTCTGCACTTCAGTAACTGTCTGGTTCAGCTCAGCTTCTAAATCTGACCTCAGAAGACTACAGAGGGTAGTCCGGACTGCTGAGCGAATCATCGGTTCAACCCTCCCTTCTATTCAAGAACTGTACTTATCCAGAGTGAGAAAAAGGGCTGTCAAAATCACTCTGGACCCCTCACATCCAGCACACTCCCTCTTTGAACTGTTGCCATCTGGTCGACGCTACAGAGCACTGAGCACTAGAACGACCAGACACAGGACCAGTTTCTTCCCTCAGGCAATCCATCTTATGAACAGCTTATAATAACGGCGGACACACTACACTTTATATTTATATACACACACACTTTATTTATCTAACACCATACTTAGTATACACTTAAATTTTGCACACAATATATATGTACATACATAACTTCATTTTGTAATATACTTGCCTACAATTGTCATTTGTATATTGTTATTTACTATCTACTTATTTGTATTTTTTATTCTTTTATCATGTGTTTTATGTTCTGTCGCTGTCATTCTGTTGTACTGCGGAGCTTCTGTCACGAAAACAAATTCCTCGTATGTGTACATACCTGGCAATAAAGCTCATTCTGATTCTGATTCTGACTTGGATGTGAGGGATCCATAGTGATTTTCTGAGCCCTTTTCCTCATTCTGGATGTATACAGTTATTGAAGGGTGGGCAGGGGAGCACCAATAATCCTTTCAGCAGTCCGAACAGTTCTCTGTAATCTTCTGATGTCTGATTTTGTTGCTGAACAAAACCAGACAGTTATTGAAGTACAGAGGACAGACTCAATGACGGCTGAGTAGAACTTTTTCAGCAGCTCCTGTGGCAGGTTTAACTTCCTCAGCTGGCGAAGGAAGTACAGCCTTTGCTGGGCCTTTTTTTACAATGGAATCAAAAGGCTACATGAGTAATATTAATAAATAAACAATTGTAGTAATAACAGCAATAACATTACAAATGTTCAAATGAGATGAAACAATTTGAAATGATTGTTCTCTACATAGGTCCACTAGTTAGATACCTGTTTAAGAGTCTAATAGCTGAGGGGAAGAAGGAGTTCCTTAATCTGGAAGTTCTGCAATTTACACTCCTATACCTCCGTCCTGAGGGTTGTAGTGTAAGTTGTTTTCAATGGGAGTGCTGCATTTTTAAAAACAAAACACTAGCAGCCTGAAGAGCGCTCAGGTGTTTTTTTTTTTTTATATATAATTATTATTATTAACTATTATTTATTTTTTCTCTGTGTCCCGAGATGAAGAATGATCATCTCTGGCTAAAATGCAGCAAATCACTTTCACTTTTTAGTCAGCTAACCGATCACAGTGGAGGAGGGGTGGGAGTAAAACCCACACCAACCAACTGCTCTGCTTGTACTACTACTCAACTACACTGGAGGAGATGTTAATATCGCTTGTCTCTGAATATTGCAGCATAATAACGTTTGCAGTTGCAACATTTAGTTCACAATGCATCTGCCACATTATCATCTAGGAGATTGTGTACAACAATTATTATTATTTTTTTGGTCATATTGATAATTTAGAGTTTGGTCAATCAGATGTAACACATATTTACTGGGTTAGAGCAGTTTTGCTATTGCATGTCTCCTGTTTAATTAGCAGACTAGCCTGGTCTTCTGGCAGCTGGCAGCTTCTGACAAACTTCAAAGTTTGCTGGCCTCCGAGGTCTGTGATTGCCCAAAGCATGACATGTGTAGCAGAGGGGATGATTAAGAAAAATTAGCTCCTCTCACAGCGCTGTCGGAGACCTCAAGCCCAAATTACTGGCTTTGAATCTACATTTAGGCCAAAGAATGTCTCAAGATAGTTGTTTCTTGGGAACGATCAGAAGTAATAGCTGAAGATTACACAGAAAGAATTTGACAGCATGTTTTCTTGGGAAACCATGCATGATGATATCATTAAGAGGTTTAGTGTTCATCTAGCTAAACTTTTTAAGCGACATGCCACAAGAGGCTGTGGTAAAATTACTTTAATTCACTTCCTCAGAGGCTGATAGCTCTTAAGAATGTTGACTGTAAACAGCATTATGATTATAGAAACTAATGTCAGTAAATACATCATTTGATACTAATTATAATCACATAAATCACAATGAACATTTCTATAAATATAAATCATTAGGATAACTGCAGACTTGTTACTTTTCTTGCAACATTAATGTAAAATTCAATGTGTATACTTCTGCTGTTTTAGCAGATTTCCCCAAGTAAGCATTTCCAGACAGGGCATGGCTTAACACACACACACCACACACACACACACACACACACACGCACACACACACACACACACACACACACACACACACACACACACACACACGCACACAAGAAAAAAAAAAAGGTTTGTAATGCAGGAAAAGGTTAGAAGGGGTTAACCAAATCCAAACGTTCACATTAATAATGTAGATGTGGATGGACAATGAAGAGCATTGGTCATTTTAATTTTGTGTGTTGCTTCTGTGAGTTTCTAATCGAAATATGAATTCTTCAATTATTTCTGTTATTTGTTTTTATTTTCACTTTCAGCACTGCAAGGCAGTTCACATACCAAATGAAGCACAATCATTTATTCCACAGAAAAAAAAAGTATTGTGAGAGTTCAACTGTACATCTGGCTCAGGATAGCTCCAAGGACGTGCCCTTGTGTTGGATACTGTTATTTGGGTGATTTAGTGTTGTGCAGTGTTGCTCTTCAGACTTTTCAAGCCTGCACTGAATCAGCAGAACACACTGCAGATTTCCACAGAAATCCTTTGTGTGTTTATTGGTTAAATATTTGTAGTAATTTTAACACGCTTTTAGCTACAAATAGTGTTTTAATGTTAATATAAATCCATTCTGCATCGATATGCATGTGCAAACTACCGTTTTCATATTACATTATATCAGTTTGACGAAATAGGCTGATATATTGAAGGCAATTAATAACCATTTCTAGTAGGACAAATAAATTAAAATGTTTACTCACAGCCTTTTTTTTAAATCCTAGTCACTCGGGCATTTTATTTCATTATGCTTTGTTTTATTTGTGGTTGTTTTATTTCGCATACAGCTTTTTTTAAAAAGAAAGTTGACCACAGGCACTGTGTCTGTAATATGTCTTATTACTCCAGTGGTGCATATATACCTACATTTGTCAAATGATTGTGGGATAAGAAATATTTAATTCCACAGTTGAACCTGCTTTAACATTTTATTTTAAGCACATGGGGATCTGGATTTTTTTCACAATCATCCAAAATTGCTATCTAATATATCATTATCAGCTTTAAAATTTAAATAATTCTTGTTGTTATTGGCCAAAATACTGATACATTTTCCCCCTAAATAAATGGAGAAAACATAACGACACCATCAGAATACCGGATTGAAGATAAAATGGTTTCTCCTTGAGATTGCGTGGCACATGGTAACTGATGTACTCCAGCAGTTAATTGTGTCTTAGTAACTGTCTCCGGAGACACAATATATTTGTTAAGCAGGAAGCTCTGTGTAAACCATAAGAGTGACTTAATCACGCTGCAGGAGGAGACCGCAGACTGTTTCTCAGGCCAAAAACTTTGTGCAGTCTTTTCGACAGCCACCGGTGAGGTTGTTATATTAATGAAAGCCTCCTCCACACTAGGTATTTATCTTCCTGACAGCTGCATCCCAGTTGAGCACTTATCAAAGGTTTCGCATCGTTTTTAGAGTTTTATTTGGGTTAGCTCCGAGCCCAAGTGCATTTCTCCCATCTGGACATCTGATGGTGGTCAGACAATTGGTGATCATCGTACTTCGTTTCTATTTGGGACAGGTAAAGTGGTGATTCTGACCCATTTTTAGAGACACTTGCTTTGTGGGAATTCAGTGTTGAGTAAAACATAAAACTTACAATAATTATTGAAACCCATGATCATGGAGTCTGTGAATTTAATCAATTAATGCACAAGATGTTATTAAAGCTCTTGTCATTGCGAACAACAGCTATTTTCCAGTCTATTTGACTTTCGCCATAAGATCTGGTCCATATTGCATAATTATTTGGCCAAGACAAACCAAATTAGTAAAAAAGAGACATGCAAAGTGCCTTAGTTGATATATTTTGTTTCACATGCCCACTGGTGTGTGGTTATCTGCAATGTTGTTTTTAGATATTTGTGTTGTTATTCTTAAGAATGTTTGATCCTGAGTTTACTATGCCCCCTCATCATTGTCATTGGGGTTATATGAACAAGGTCCTTAGGAAAGGTATATGTTGTAAGTTCTCAGTCCTTTTCAGTGGTCCTTTTATTAAAAATATCTTCATTTTGTCACCCCATTGCTTAGTGTCAAATCAGTGTGAAAATAAACTAAATTATGAATGATCATATAAGAATGTCGTGTTCTCCAAATCACATTTTAAGAAAGAGATTTGTAGAGGTAAATTGTCTCCAAAAGACTGTTTTGAGCAGCATAAATCAATAGGACAAAGAAAACTGGGCATGTGTGACTAAATCCCCCTATCAATCACATCAAATTTAAAAATTATGAATTTAAATTTCAACTAGTCTCAGCTTCAGACAATAGTCCACAGAACGCCCCCAGTTGGTCCACTGTATGTATTTAATATTGCATACAAAACTGGCAAGTTCTGTTCTGACTGGAATATAAACTAATCTGATGCCCCAGCTTTATTAATTAACAATGTAAAATGACACACTGGTTTATTAATCTATTTCAGATAGACCCCTAAGTGACATGCAAAAAATTATATACTGTATATATAAAAAACCTAAGCTAACTGTGGGATGTCCATCAGATGGTTTTTGCCTATATAAGTACATGATGATATATCTGGCAACAGAAAATAACTATAATTCATTAGTTTAAGTTAGTCTCTGGATTTGTATTTCTAAAACTTCTGTTTTGCTGTAAGCAGGTTGTCACAGAGCTAAGCATAATATGAATACTTAACACAACTGCTTCGCTTGTACTGTTTCAATCTGTCTTAACCAATCTCTCCAAGCATGCTCATTATTGAGAGGTCAGAAATTGCAAAGTAAACAAAACAAAAACAAGAATAAGAAACTCAATTAGTTTCTTATAAGTTCTTTGTAAATCTGTTCTTATTAAGTCAGCTCATTAGATTATTTGGTCTCTATTGTGGAAGTACAGAAAATGAAAATAGTAAAAGTGAAAATAGATTTTGACACAGAGCTAAAAGGAATAAATGACTGCTGTGGAATAAAGCAAATTGTATTTGGTTGCAATTGGTGCGTTTGCATGCATGTGTCAGAAATGTATTAGCCTGCCTTACGTCACAGAATTTCTCTGGAGCAATGCAGGGAGCAGAGGGATTTTTGGTAAAAAAATAAATAAAATGCAGGTCACAGGGAATGTATTTCAGTTAGGGAGAATATCTGTAAAACCATGATTTTTTTTTTTTGTTTATATATACTTTTAGCAACACTTATCTAAATAAAAAAAAGAAAAAAGAAAAAAAGAAAAAGAATAAAAAAGTTAATTATTTTAAAATGTCAGAACTGTAAGGAAGACTTATTTATCTGAATTTAATCAGATATATCACATCTTTTAATGCCTCAATTTAATTAGCACACTAAGAGAAAATGGTCCACGTTCTTTTCCTGGGCCTTAAAACCATTCACGTTCTTAATGGCACAAGAAAGGAATAAATTAAACCAAAGGCACTAATTAATTTCAAATTCTTTAGAGGAAAATAGATTAATTCCTGTAGCATTTGTCATTTGCTTAAAACATTTATCCTAGACAAAATTAGAAATGAGGGAATGACTGAACCGGAGGGCAGCGCTGATTGATGATGTGGTCAGGTGCAGTCATAAATGCACCAATGTCAAACTTCTCTCTAAGTCGGTCTGAATGGGTGACTGCTCGCTTGAAGGGTATGCTGCATGTGATGGTGGAGACATTCATACTGTGGTCTTGAAGAATGAGAGGCCAGGGACACTACAGTCCCCCTGTGTGTTTGAAATGAGCCTTCTCACCAGTTGCTCCCTCCTTCTCTCTCTCTCTCTCTCTCTCTCTCTCTCTTAGCCTGTGGACTCCTTAATGACTCTTTTTCGCTGATCTGTGAAGGAAAAAAGAAAATGGCCTCATTTAGAAGGAGAAACAGCCAACCTGTTATTTCTTGTCCATTGTCCCGGTTTTAATTGAGAAAATCTATTTGTCATGACACTTTGCCAATAATATAATGCCCCCTTTTTCCCAGCTTTCCTCATCTGCTATGTACAGCAGCTGGGCAAGAGCTGAATGGTGAAGAAGGTGAATACAGTGGCATCATACACTGTAGTTTTTTTAGTAAATTTGTGCATAAGAAAACTTGTTTTGATCACGAGCTGACAATTTTAAATAAATCGAGAGAACTATTTTGCGACTCAAGCAATAGTATCCAGTTTCAAGCCAGTGGCGACAGTGAGAGTATTATGAGTAATATTTTTAAAACATATGAATCATGTTTAATATTAATGGACACAAAGTTCGCTGCTAGTTCATATAGCATGAACAAATGAGAACATAAACTTTTAAATTAATTAATAATTACGTAACTATTACAAAGTGTTTCCTGGTTTCCCAGTTCGGTTTATTCTGAGGTAACAACCAGATGGATGTACATTATCCAGCTTATTACACGGCTAAAAAGATTTGTTATCACTATATATGTTGAAATCAATGCTGACGTCTTCAATTGTAGCAATTGTTGGTTTTTAAGTGTCACAAGATGGCGCAGGACAGTCAACGATAGCGGAGTGACTCGTTAAGCATATACTTTGGGTAGTACCAGTCAAGATAACTCGTAGTACCCAGATGAGATGTGTGTTATTCAAATTGGCATTTGTTATCTGGGAATAACATACTGCTGGATGGCGCGATTGACCAATCAGAATCAAGTATTCCACAGAGCCGTGTAATAAATTTAGATAACAATATATAGCTAAATTAATAACTTATTAGCAACTCATAATTTTAGCAAAGCACGCACACACACACACACACACACACACACACACACACACACACACACACACACACACAAAACATTATATAACAAACAATCAACTTAAAACGTAACACAAAAACTGTAGTATGCTCCATTTGACAGCGTGAATAAACACAGGCCATTAACACAGCACACTATAAAGTTTGATCTTTGTACGCTATTTCTCTACTCTATTCCAGACCAGTGTCGCCACCTTGTGGTCTAAGTAATTAGTATACAAACTACATACTGTTAGAAAAATTGTGCTTTATGGGTAGAGTGTGTGCGTACTATGGTGATAACGAAATTTGCGTCATCCGTGTTTTATACATACTCTAGCATACACATAAATTTATATCTCGGGTTTTACTAATAACGCACATACAAAAAAAAAAAAAAAAACGCTCATTGTCGCCACCTACTGGTATAGCAGTAAAACCTACAGAATGCCTGCATCTTTTGAAGTGTTTAAAAGAGGGATACACTGATCAAAATAAAATCTGGTTCAACTTAATCAGTGATCTGCTTTCCTCCTCCAAATTAAACTCTTTTATAACATCACAACATGCGGTTAGGACCTCATAGTTTGTCGAGGGGCCAAAAAGTTTCCCTGACACCACTGGCTGTAACGGTCTCACACAGAGGCACAATATCCCCAAATATATCTTCACATCCCCAAACTCAGTCTCAACAGGACATAAGGAGGGAGACGCAGGGGAATTTGGGTGGTGCGCTTTATCTGCCCCTGGCCGACATCATGCTTTATATGAGCTCACCAGCTGACACGTGTCAGAAGCTACCAGGGGGAAATTTATTAGCAGCCTTATCTCCTTAAGCACGCTGAACTGACAAAAATTTGCCTCAATCCAATCAATCACATGCGTCCTCCATGAGAGGACACTGGGCCCAAATCCGCTGAGAAAATGCATGCGTATTACTCACAGCTTCAGTCGGGGTGACATGGAAAGAGAGAGAGAAAGAGAGAAAGATTGTGGTAGGAAAGATTGGAGGATAGATCCCAAAGTTTTAGAGAAGCAGGAAGAGCCAGCTGAATCAAAGCGGCTTGTCAAAGTTGAAACCGCAATCAAACAACTATTGTGCATGACAGGGGTACAGACGGCCTTCAGACGCACATGACTAATCTGGGTCTATTCAAAGGCCACTCAAGGCAACTGCTAAATTAATGTGTTCACTGCAAGCGGGAAGCGTGTACTGACACTGATACAGGCATATTAGCCTGTGGTGATTGGCTGTTTTTAAATGAAAGGGGGAAGAGAAAAATGAGTGTTGTGCCTTTCTGGTGTTCTGTTGACTATCAACACGGTGCAAACAGGAAGCATTAATATTGACTGTAGACATAACTGTGTGGAGATACAATTATTATGTGTGCCACTGACAAGAATAGAGAAGAGAGGCCTCATTTGCTGCAGCAAAGAGACTAAAATAACACACAAAAACATGGATTGTTTTGTCACTTATGGTAATCAGCGGTAATCATATTTGACCACATACATGCGTCATGGGCGTAGGTACAATTAAGCGAATATAGTCTAACCCAGGCTAAACAATAAAAATAATGAAAATATAATCATTAAAATATAATCCCCCATGGGATCCAACCACTGATGATGAATACTGAAATACGTCATGCCATTTTACCTCTTCAAAAACATTTTAATAAAGACATGTACATGTACACACACATACTCTTGTTTGACTATTGCTTTGTTTGACTACCAAATGCCCTCACTTATATTGTGAAAGACTTTGATAACCCGAGAGCATTTTACAGTAGTATTGTGAAATATGATATATATATATATATATATATATATATATATATATATATATATATATATATATATATATATATATATATATATATGATAATAATGAGACACGTTTCTTGAGCACCAGATCAGCTTATTATAACTATTTCTGAAGGATTATCTGTTACTGAGAGTCACTGAGTGAAATAAAATACATTTTAAAATATAGTCAAACAGAAAACTGTAATTTTAAATGTTAATAATATTTAACAATATTACTGTTACTGAGCGAAAGAGACTGCTAAAAAAAATACTTAAAAAAAATCTTGTTTAAACTTATGACTGGTACACACCAAATGCATATATGAATAAAAAAAAAAAAAAAAAAAAAAAAATATATATATATATATATATATATATATATATATATATATATGAATGATCTTGAATTACTGTTCAGACCAGTTTTGTGTACTGATTCAAGGGTTAATACTCACACAAATCAAATGCACTTTTTTGTCTCCTTTGAAGCTTTAAAGCCCCATTCCCCATTCATTGTAGCCATATGAACAATAACAACAACAACAACAAAAAAGAGTTCTTTTTTTTATCTCTAATGTGAAACTTAGCAAATATACCTCTAACAAAACAGTCTGGTTCCATGCTGTCTGCATTTCTCAGACTTTCCGTCACTGTGTCACAATTCTTGAGGACACAGTGGCCTACTTTATCACCTTCTTGACTATTCCAATTGACCTTTAACATTTACTTCCAGTCTGCACCAAATGTATTTGATTTGTATGTTGAAATATAGCACGGCAGCTTGCATAACAGCTAGTAGTTAGAGGACAGATAGATGTTTCATTGAAAGCAATGTGGGGAACAGACCAAAGAGAGAACAACTGAACTACAGTGTCTTTAAATGATGAATAAGGGATTCAATGAAGAACAGTATGTACTGTAAACCACAGCTAACATTGTGCAATTGCCCACACCTGATGCCCATTTTTGTGAATTGTCACTGCTGTCTTGTGAGTTGCCATCATGTCATTCCAAGGGCTGAACCTCATTTCCTGTGAAGTGCATGCACAATATGTTTTGGAACGCAGAGAGGTCATTGAGCTGGCCTCTGAATGGACAGGTGCCTGTATCTGTGCCCCTGGGACCTCATTGATCAGCATCAGCCACGAGAACGCCTTAACGCTATTTGTGTCATGCCCTTGCAAGAATATCAAACTTCTCGTCTTTGAAAAGAAGTAATCTGTGTGCTTCAGCAGTGAAAATGTCACACCGCTTATTATATCTTATTATGTATGTGCACGTATCTCGCATTTTAAAGCCTAAAGGCTTTGGTCTGTGTATTAATTTCCTTCTGTCGATTTCTTGAACCTTTGTATTAAATGTCAAAGCATAGGGTTTGACATTTTGACAGGCTTGACCTAATTGTGTTGATGTTAAAATATTTCTATCTATCCGTCTCTAGATAAAAAAAAAATCATTTAGTTGTATTTAGATGTCACTAACTGTCCACAAGAAAAAAAAAAAAAATGTAATATCATAGTATGTTTCGGTAAGTTAAGAATATTCTTATAGGTGGAATTTCTTATTTTTGTATATTTCTTGCATGACTTTGTTATTTGGAGAGAGTTTAAAGCTGCGGTAGGGAACTTTTGACGCTCTAGCGGTTAATAAACAGAACTGCTTGCGTCTTGCGGAAGAACATTGTAGCCGGAACTTCTTCTCTCTGTTTATGTCTATGAAGAATCACCAAGGTACTTGGTTACTCCGCCGCAGGTACCCCCGAAGCAATTTAAAATAGTCCTAATATAAACACTTATTATAAGTGTACCCTAGTGATTCAGGACAAGCTAAAAACACGGTTTGGAAAATGGATTCATGGTGTACTCGCTTATTATGTTAATTTTTGTACATTTTGAACACCAACAAAGTTACGTACCGCAGCTCTGATTGGTTATTTTTTACCGGGAGCGATGGAGTTTCTGCAAATGGCAATAGGACCACTGGGAGGAGCCAGAGGAGCTTGATTTTTTTCACAGATTATCCGTCTCATATTCTACTGTCAGGACATAATGACAGGTTTAACAAATATGTAAAAAATATATTTTTACAAAAGTTCCCTACTGCAGCTTTAAGGGTGCTCCATGTTGATGAAAAGGCCTGTCAACTTTTTATCATTCCAATGATCGTGGCTCTAACTGTTCATTACCAGAACCTCGAGGAAGAGTGCTGACAGGCCCAAACAGCCTCTAGTCCAGATGCACTGCTTCAGCTCCATCAATCTTCCCTCTGTACTTGCCTACAGACTCTTTCACACAGACGCACACATTCACTCATCTCAGCTTCAGTCCCCAAAAAACACCACAATCTCTAAAACATAAAAAAATGGTGGCAAAGATAAACAACAACAAAAATATTATTAAATATTTCTATACAGTAAATACTGATATACTCATGTTTTATTAATGCCCAGAGTGATGCATTTCTTAGCTGTTCCACGTGCTAACTCTGTTTGCCAAACACATCTTCATCAACAGCACAGGCAAAAATAGAGTTAGTTCTCCTCACGAATCTGATGGGCCACTTGGAACAGTCTGCTTGTCTCATTTAAAGTACAGCCTGCCTTTATTTCCTACAGTATTCACAATAATGGTGAGAGGTACTGGTTTTTGGTCGAGTTCCAAGCCTTTGTAGTCCTCTGTGTTTCCTTTCTGGCCTTATGATCCTTTCTAATAAGCTGAAGAGTCTGAGGCAACTTCTAATAAGCTGTGCAGGTGACAATGGCTAAATGGCTTTTCAAGAAGGGTACTGAGGGACTCAAGGAAGATACTAGACAGTGATTAAAACCACCAAGGTTATCCCATTACATATTTCTGTTTTTATAGACTGTAAACCAAAATGTTCTCTTTACTTAAAGGTGCTGTAGGGAACCTTTGTAAAAAAAATATTTTTTTACATATTTATTAAACCTGTCATTATGTCCTCACAGTAGAATATGAGACAGATAATCTGTGAAAAAAATCAAGCTCCTCTGGCTCCTCCCAGTGGTCCTATTGCCATTTGCAGAAACTCCATCGCTCCCGGTAAAAAATAACCAATCAGAGCTGCGGTCCGTAACTTTGTTTGTGTTCAAAATGTAGAAAAATTTACATAATAAACACCATGAATCCATTTTCCAAACCGTGTTTTTGGCTTGTCCTGAATCACTAGGGTGCACCTATAATAAGTGTTTATATTCGGACTATTTTAGATTGCTTCGGGGGTACCGCGGCGGAGTAACCCAGTACCTTTGTGATTCTTCATTGACATAAACAGAGAGAAGTAGTTCAGGCTACGATGTTCTTCCGCAAGACGCAAGCAGTTCTGTTTATTAACCGCTAGAGCGTCAAAAGTTCCCTACCGCAGCTTTAAATAAGTAATCTTGACTAAACAAGTGATACATAGGCCTATGATTCAGGCAGGACATTTGCAATATGTACAAGTGTGCATGATATGCAAATCTTTAGATATAAGCTAACTAGAAGCTATGATAAAAAAATAAAAAATAAAAAATAAAAATAATGATAATAAAATGTAAATGATTTTGCTTTAGGGTAGGCCTATCTCTCAATAAAGCAAAAGCAGTTAATCACAATACTGTGTTCCAGTGTGTGTGTGTGTGTGTGTTTCTGGGTGATTTAAGTACAATGGGCAGTCCCAGTATGGCAAGAATTAGGAACAAACAATTTGACCTTGGCAGGCTGTAAATTCTTATTTTTTGAGCATTACTGCATATGCTAGGTGGCGCTGTTCAGCCTCATATTCAGCACCTTTACAAAAAACTATGCATTTATTCATCCAATCAATTTTCTCCCTCTCCTGCACTTGGTCCTACAGACACTTTCTCTTTTTTCCCATTCCCACATTATTACTACCTCCTCTCCAAAATTCCCTCTGCAAGTCATGCACACGCACACACACACATTTGAGAGTTTAAATCATTTAGGATTGGTTTGCCTTCAATCAGCTATACACTTTATCATTAGTGAAATCAATGAAGTTATACTGAAAGAAGTGTTTCATTCATCCAATAAAAAATAA
This sequence comes from Carassius auratus, assembly GCF_003368295.1. Classification (NCBI taxonomy): domain Eukaryota; kingdom Metazoa; phylum Chordata; class Actinopteri; order Cypriniformes; family Cyprinidae; genus Carassius; species Carassius auratus. The sequence continues at coordinate 9,837,494 of NC_039243.1, forward strand.
ATAAATATAAAATAATGATTCACCTATTTTTGGATTCATCTATTTACTATTATTATTATTATTTTTTTTAATTTATTTATTTATTTATTTATTTTTTACTTGTGCCAATAAAAAATAAATAAGTCGCCTTAAGTTACCCTCATTGGCTCAAAAAAAAAAATAATAATAATAATAATAATAATGTGTATATATATATATATATATATATATATATATATATATATATATATATATATATATATATATATAATTTATTTTTATGCAATTTGCTTTTAGATATAATACATTTATTAATGTTAGACTATGGCATACAAACTGAAATGCTAAGCATTGTAAGAAATGTAAAAAGTCATTTTGTCTGTTAAAACATTCAACAAGAATCCAGAGTGCAAACCATGAATAAGATGTTATTTAAAGAAAGCACACCGAAAGAAAAGCACTTGTGTGTATAACCAAAAACAGCTGTGCAGATATTCAGTGTTTGGCGGTGTGGAAATGGTTATTATAAAACACACCATGTTTTTCACAGTCCTTGGGGAGACTGATGGCACCCTTGGGATTCTGGCTAATGGGACTCTCTGGTACCAATACTCTCTTTCCCAACCCATCTCAGAGCAGCAGTCGGGAAAAGAAAGTGCCGAATTTGAAGTATGTCCCCACGGCAGAATGTACGAGATTGGAGGTAGGAAAAATGACTCCGTGCTGGAATGTGATTCATTCTGAAGTGTTTTGATAGCGAGTCTCAAGTCACAAATCTCACACGAGGACAAGGGCCCTGTAAATATTGTCTCCAGACTGTCCACTTCACCCTACGGCTCCAGACTTGTACCTCAGTGATTTAAAAGTACCTTTTTTTTTCTGTTTTAATGTAGAAAAACAGCCGAGGACAGATGGAGGAAAGTTTAAATGAGTTTATTAGGTAACTTTGGTAGATTCTAGTGTTGTGGGGGAAAAAAAGGTACTTATTGCTCTGTCATAGTGTGTTACAGTCGGTTTAATGTGGGCTTTTGGTGGCAGGAAGCTCAGGGACAAAGCTTTAACAGGAATCTAATGATTTAGGTGGGCACAATGAAGCGTTTCATGAGCTCAGAAAAGTGAAGTTCAACATGGCATAGTGGTACTAGTTTAGGCTTTGATCTGTTGCTTGCAGGACAAATGTACAAATGTACGTTAACATTGGCACTATTTTTCATGATCTATTTGATTCTTACATGAGAGTAGTGAAGTGGTTAGTGGAAGTGGCTAGTTATTCCCTGCTGGTCGCTATCTGAAACATTTCACAGTCAAAAATAATCTTTCTTCATTGATGCCCATTCAGAAGTAGCTGTTAATTATTATTATTATTATTATTATTATTATTATACTTGAATAAAGCTATTGTTTCAGACAGCAAGTACAGGTACAGAAAAGAAATCAAGGTAAAGTGAAAATTAGAGTTATTCAAGGTAGAGTTAGATGCATCAGTTCTAATTAACCACTCCTTCACTTAATAACCAACACAAGATGAGAGGGTGCTTGGTGAAATGTAACAGATACAAATATCTTATTTTATTTATTTATGTTTTGATTAATGATTATGTTATGAGCTCACCCCATTTGCCATAAGCTGCATTTTTATGAACTAGTCTGTAATTTAGTGCTGCATTCTGCATTGTTGTTATTTTAAACTCAAAGCATTAATTATATAATTTTTCTAATAAAATTTGTGCAAGCTCTTGTGAAAAACATAAAAAAAAATAAAAAATAAAAAAAAAATACGATTTTACTTATAAATTATGTAGTATGTATGTTTTATGGAAACAATGTGCTTAAATTCAAACTAAAATGTTTTTTTTTTTCAGACACTTAAGTTTATGTTGTGTATGTGAAAATGTATTATGGTTTAAATTTATATTAATTGCAACTATTTGAACTTAAGAGTGCTTTTATTGACCCATTTAAGTAGGATTTTAAATGTAATTTCATAATTTCTTCTATTGTCTTGAAAATCTAGTTAAAGTGTACTGCTGAATGTACTGATATTTATGGTAATGTAATTTCTTTTGTAACCTTTATTTCATGTTGTTCAATATATTTTTAGTTACATGTTATGATGCAGCTACGGTGGCCGAGAGAGCTCAGCACCCTGCAACTTAAGAAAACACATGCAAATAAAAAAAAAAAACATCAGCAAGTTTGACAACACAAGGGTTGCAAATCATCACAACACATGTAACGAAATGCGCTACAAATCCTCACAACACTTGCATACAATGAAACACGCTACAAATCCTCACAACACTTGCATACGAGGAAACTCGCTGTAAATACTTCACAACAAATGCATATAGCAAAACGCGCTGCAAATCATCACAACACATGCATACAACGAAACGCGCTGCAAACAGTCACAACACATGCATACAACGAAACGCACTGCAAATAGTCACAACACATGCATACAACGAAACGCACTGCAAATAGTCACAACACATGCATACAAAGGAACTGCAAATACTTCACAACATATATAAATAAAGAAATGCTGCAAATCCTCACAGCATATACACATTAAGAAACAATTAATGAAGCATTGCAAATTAATTTTCATTAACCTTGAAATTATATTTAGTTGAGAATATTAAAGTTAGCCATCTTAAGTAACGTTTTACATTGAATCATGTAAATATTCAGCTTATTTAGGCTAATAATATCCAAAAGATAAAGGTCATGGCTATTTGCATCGCTTTTTGTTAATTGCATGTGTTGTGAGGATTTGCAGCGCGTTTCGTTATATGCATGTGTTGTGAGGATTTGCAGCACGTTTCGTTATATGCATGTGTTGTGATGATTTGCACCGCATTTCGTTTATGCATGTGCTGTGTTGATTTGCAGCACGTTTCGTTATATGCATGTGTTGTGATTATTTGCAGCACGTTTCGTTATATGCGTGTGTTGCAACACTTGTGTTGTCAAACTGATGAAGATGTTTTCTTCATTTGCTGATGTTTTTTCAATTTGCATGGGTTTTCTTAAGTTGCACCGTGTTGAGCTCTCTTGACCACTGTATGCAGCTGCAGTTTAGCATGATTTAAATGTAATATTGAATAACACTCTACAAATACTTGCCATGTGCCTTAGTATCTTATTCCACATATAAATATGTACTACTTTAAAGCACAACGAATGATTTCTAAAATACCAAAACATGCATTTTAAACATACTTTTAGGTAAAACTTTTAATTTGCCATTATTGCAGTGCACTTTTTTAATGGACTAATGAGCATAAGAGACTTTAAAAACATTGCAAACAGTAGTGTGTGTGTGGGTTTGTTTGTAATACAATTGTGCATAGGAACACTTATTTTTCACAAGGGAGTGTGGAGCCCAAGTGGCTTATGTAAAATGTCACTGAGCTTGAAAATCGGGCCAGTCCATAATATTTGGCTTCCTAGACATCCTGTTAGCAGCGAAAAAGGTCTCTCCCTACCTGCTGAAACCATGATGAAACGGAATCAATCATTAGGATAAGCATAAATTTGACAGTTGAAACTGTATTAAAATTAATGTATGTTAACATTAATAAAACAGCATTATTTATTCAAACCTCTCGAAATGCTCCTCGTTGAGTGAGCAAACATTACAGCTGTTTGAGGGATCTTTCTTCTTTACGGGGTTCCATGAAAAATGGATGATTTTGACCTATTTAATGCAAACGCATGGAGGAGGTTAAAGCAAATAAAGAGCCTTTCTGTGTTTGTTTGGCCTCCTCGCTGTGCCTCCAATCTCCTGTGAAGCTTTCGGAAGTAAATGTCATAAGTGCTCAGAAAAACAAGCACAAAGAAAAGACCTTCGCTTTACTTGCATAGTGGCTTGGATGCATTAAAACATCACGTGAAAGTTTCAAAGTTGATTTTTTTTTTTTTTTTTTTTTTTTTTTTAATTCTACTTCAAATGAGTGAACATATTTGAATCATGGTTGATTGACTTACAGTATGTTACATTTGTGATGTGTACTGTACTGAATCAATCTTAGTATACACTACAGGAGTAATAGACTAACTGATGTTGTGTGTGTTCTTCAAATGCAATTCATATTTAAATGGAAATAAAGTAAACATAACCCGTTTTTCTTTGTTCAGCTATACTGAAGCCAAAGTCATTTTTAGTTTTCAATTCACAATTTTAGCATCTACCATAAACCTCTCATCTCTTTTTCTATTTTTCTATTCTCAAATGTCAATATTGTCATGGTGACAAAGTAGGATTACTTAATCGGAGAAATCAAAAAAAAAAAAAAAAAATAAAAAAAAAAATTGGAGATTAAGAAATCTCTGGGAAGATTATTATTATTATTATTTTTTTTTTATTCTCATTCTCATTCACAATCGCTGACATTCAGATTTTCATGCTAATATTCTGTGGCTAGCTATTTATTAGCTATTACCTGCTGTTAATTTAGTGATGTGACACGAAAATCTATGAAATTGAATAAATGATTACTGTTAGGGAACCATGTAAAATCAATTCATGGCTTCTTAATTGGGTCACTTAAAAATAACTTTTTGTTCCATGATGTTGCAGTTATGTGATTAACTTAACTGATTCATGGTGGAACTGGAGTAAATCATGCAAGTTCAACACTCTTTTTGTAGAGTTGTTTGATCAAATATCATTATTTCTGTGAATTAATAAAATGATAAAACATAAACATTCTTACCAAGATAACAACAATCTGTTGACAGTAAAATAAAAAGTAGTTGACGTGTTTTAAATGCATCAGTAACTTTGGGTTTCAATGCCCTGGCACAGTTTAAACAGCACCTGGAATCAAAAAAGAGCTTCAGTCCCTCTTCAGTTGAAGTTACTTCATATGATTTTTATGGCATGAGAATCATAAAATGTCCTATTGCCTTTGCATAAATCATGCACTTAATCCTGGTTAACATTTCCTGCAATTACATCATATCCTCTTTTAATTAGAAACTCAAGCCTTGTGCCGCGCACTAGAAGAGCACTGGAGCTCAAACTTCAAGGCATTCCCCCAGTGTCATACATTTTCAAAATGTGTCAGCAAGCATGTGATCCGTGGTTGAAACAGAATGATCGTCTGGACATAATGCTATGATGTCTCTAAATAAAAGATCATTTTCTGGGATTAAGTGCATTTACGCTAATGAATGACTCATGTCCTTGACAAGGTCCACAAAGTTTTCTTTTTCTCTGCGGTCACACAGTGCCCACATTTCTTAATTAATCCTTTTAAAGTTAGTATAATTCCATTTGGTAAATGATGTATTTATAGAGTATATTAGATAACCATGTTAGACTGCACATCCCACTGAAAGTTCAATACATGTCAGAGTGCTAATAAAAAGTGCATGATTGCTACTGACAAATATGTATAAGCCTGCATAAGACTGATGTGAGAATGTGATGTATTTCAATGTTAATGTACTTCAATGCTAATAATTAACGTGTTAGCGCAGTTGTGGCCTAATGGTTAGAGAGTCGGATTTGTAATCCAAAGGTTGTGGGTTTGAGTCTCAGATGTTGCAGGAATTGTTGGTGGGGGGAGTGAATAATCAGTGCTGTCTTACACCCTCAGTACCACGACTGAGGTGAGACCCTTGAGCAAGGAACTGAACCCTCAACTGCTCCCCGGGTGCCACAGCAATATGACTGCTCACGTATGTGTGCACTTGAATGGATTAAATGCAGAGCACAAATTACATTTCTTGCCACTAATTTTATCAAAGCATACTTTTTCTAAATCTTCTGCTAGTAACCATTTTTTTATGGAATCACTTGATATTTTTTTATTTTATTTTATTTTTATTTTTATTTATTTATTTATTTATTTTTGGGGGGGGGGGTTTGAATGCAAAAGCCATCTGATATTTTCATCTAAAATGAAAATTTTTATCAAGCTCCTCTATTTATGTTCATTTATTTCAATTTAATGACATAGAAAATGACCTATACATTGCCATTAAAGTAAAATTACTGAACCTAAACAGGAGTATGATGGTAGTTTTAGAAGAACATTTCAGACAGCACTTTTTTTTTTGCATCTGCACTCTTCAAATCTAGCAAAGGACAAAGGAAAACTTTTTTTTGCTTCTAAAATACTCAGATATCAGTAAAGTCACTCTCTCTTTTAATATATATATATATATATATATATATATATATATATATATTCTGGCTATATTTAGTGTAAATTGTCTAAAAGAATAGCTGTCTCGATTTGTTAGGCCTGCTCTAAGCAGGTCGAGGTTATGGAACAGTAATTTGCCTCTATAGAAGCTTAAATCTGGACTCTCTCACCTGTTTCCAGCTTTAATTATTGTGTTCTAAATCTCTGGGGAGAAGTGAAAAGACTCTGTGCCGGTCTGTGCATTTTAATGGTATTAAAAGATGTCCCGCTTATTTCCACATTAGTAGAACCTGCTAGTGAAGACTGGCTCGCGGAACTCATTTTTTCCTTCTCTTTCTGAATGCAAATAAGTATATTAATTTTAATAAAGAATGCAAAACCTGTTTCCAGATGTTATTAACCTCTGAAACATGCTTTGTTTTGTCTCTTTTTTCACACTCAAATAATTTTCTCTTGAAATGTACAACTTCAAATGTCATATTGAAATTAAAACCACCAGGCTGCAGTTTTATTTATAGCTGCTGTTTCTGAGTCATATTTAATTTCACATACACTCACCTCTTTATGCACTCTTCAGGAGACAAAGAATGCAAGTGGTGTCCAATGAAGCGCATTCAACATTAGCCATAACATACTGCATTTCCGCTTACCTCTTCTGCAACTGCCCCAAGTTATGCATAATGCAACGCGATGACTATACTGTCTGCTTTAATGAAGACACTTTTGGAAAAACAGCTGTGCACAACGTCTGATTGGTAAATGGAATGAATATGCATAGGCGTCCCCCATCTGTGCTTCGTGATTGCTTTGTCTTGATAATAATCTATGGCTCTAACACTCCGTGAACATAATTTTAGGACCAGTCATTGTTACCTTGTCTGAATATATAACTTAATTTGCCTTTCTGTCAGGATATTCATGTTGTGTCATATGTTGTTATTTGAAATAATATTAATTTAGCTGTATTAAATAATAATAATAATAATAATAATAATAATAATAATAATAATAATATATATATATATATATATATATATATATATATATATATATATATATATATATATATATATATATATATATATATATATATATATAAATTAATTATATAGTTCTTGTATAAGCCTGTTCCAAGTTTGAAATTTTATATATTATACTTTTTTTGTGAAACCCTCTTTGTAAGCTCTGCCATCTCTCCTGTTCTCTTTTAACTGATTGAAGTTCTGTCTGGTAGAATCCTTCCACACTAGCAAATGGCTCTGTTTCCTAAAAGCATTACCAAATCAAAACAAGAAGCTGGAACTAACCCCCTTAAGAGAATTGTGGCTTAGTTTTTTTCTTTTTTTTTTCTTCTCCACTTTAAGCTCCACGCATATAGAATAACAAGCCTTTGGAGCTGTGCACACCTCCATGCACTGTGGGTTTCTGTACTACTGTATTTCCTCTCTACTATACACAGTGGAGGACTTTAGCAATCAATCAAAAAAAAAAAAAAATACTCTCTGTGTCATCTCATTAACCTTAGATATTTTCGTTGTGCTAACTAGATGGAGAGCATGTTCCAACTCAACTTTGACCTTGTTCATTACAATCACTAATAAGCCAGTGAACTCTGCTTCTGGTGACCTCCAAGTGATTCTCTTGCTGTTTAATGCATAATGTGTTTCTATGCAGTGTCAAGAGTCAAGACCAGCATTTTATTGACATGTGGCTTCGGTTGTTTTGTTTATTTAGTTAGTTATTTATTTGTTTGTTTTTTTCTCCAGAATATATCTTACACTGTATATGCTTTAACAGTCTTCCTTAGGGTTGCAAAATGTGCAAAATATGATATATTTAAATTTTTAAGGAACCCAAACTGTATTTAATCCATTTGGGACACAGTTTGCATTGTTTTTTTAGCATCCTGTATTCTAACATTTGTGTGTGTGTGTGTGTGTGTGTATATACAAAAAAGAATGAGTACAAACATATTCTACTCAAGTAAAAGTCCCATGACCTGAATACATTTTTTCTTAAGTACAAGTAAAAGTACCAGTCTAAAATTCTACTCAAGTAAAAGTAAAAACTAGCTTGTTTAAAATTCACTCAGAGTATTAATTTCTTAGTTATATTTTAACAGTGAGAGGTAGGCAAAAATGGGACCACGGGTGTCAAACTCAGTTCCTGGAGTTTTCCTGGAATTAAACACATCTGATCCAGCTAATCTAATCATTTATGCTTATTTGAAAACTACATGGTAGATGTGTAGGAGCAGGGTTGGAACTAAACTCTGCAGGGCTGTGGCCCTCCAGGAACTGAGTTTGACAGCCCTGGGATAGGCCTTTAAATCTCAAACCAGTTGAACGCACCAGCTATTTATAATAATAAGACATTTGGGCTGTTACCAGGCAAATTAAATCAGTATCAACAATTTTTTTTTTTTTTTTCAATGCAGAGAAGCTGCATCTGAAGTGACATTTAGATGTATTTACACACTGTTTAATGCAGGACATGAATGCATTCATCTGCAGTTAGACATGCAAAAATAATGTTTTGATGTATAAGACATAAAATGTTGAGTACTCATTTGAAATAATATATAAATAAATAAATACAGTAAAATTTATTAGAATAACTGGCTCCAAATATGTGGTACTTTTTTTATGCTGTTGTATTATTTGTACAGTAAATAGAAGTGCTTTTGCTCTGAACCAGAAATATATTATCAGCTAAGTATTGGACATTGTGTTTTAAGAAGTGTCTGATGGCTCTAATCTGTTACTTGGATTGGAACATCAGTCTAATATGAAGTTCTTAAGAAAAAAATTCTAAAAAAATTCTAAATCAATTAGTGTTGCCAAATCTCACCATGTAAGAGCTAATGGCCATATGATGTCTAGGCTGTGATTGCTGCTTTAAAAGATGTCATATTTGATTTTTCCTTTCCCTTAAATTGAAGCATTTTGAAATTGAGTGGTATGTAATGAGGCAAAAGGTGATTTCCATCAGTGACACACTTTGATTAAACTCGCCTAGATGTCAGGCTGTAATATCGCCAATGGGTTTTGCCAATTGAACAAAGGTAGACAGCATAATAGTCCGTACTTAAATGAAACCTAAGGCAATATGCTTTCCATTTTCTTTAGTTGAACATACTTTAACAGAGCCGTAGACTGCAACCATTTTTTGAGAATGTGTGAGTTCAAATTTGACATGGTCGCACACGTACATCACAGAAATGTCTATTCGACATGTGCAAGGTATATTTTTTTAGACTGTTTGCTCATTTGCAATATCTCAATAGAATGTTTCCTATTAGATGTAAAATGTTTTATAATTTGGAATTGTAAAACTGCCAGATGTTTGTACACAGCAGGTGCTTTCCAGATGAAGAAATCTTTAACAGACATCTTACAGACATGCATGTGCTATCCGAGTAAGCTTGTATGTCACTGTCCTGTTCTATTGTATCTGTGCTTTCCATTAACAATAGAAATGGATCCATCTTTTAAGCATTAATTTTGGTCTTATAAAGTGAAAGGTAAAAGATATAAGCACAACAGATAAGTATCATTTATTGTAAGATACCAAGATCGGGAATTAGAGTGAAAGTGGATGTGTCTGAAGCTCGGCTTATAACATAACAAAGAGGAAGTAATACTAACGAAAAAGCAAGGGCTGAATGTTAATCCCACTAATGCCAATGACATGCCCTGTGCCCAATTTATAGGTGTGATGGCAGACGATCTCTGAAAAAAAGATTGCTGAAAACATTTCTTTTGCCAATTATCGTTTGCGATTTATGACATGGCCACCAAAGAATGTGATATTGTCTATGTCTGTGTCATTAATAGCAAAAGACCTATACCAATATAATCATATTGACATTCAACACTGCCATGCAGAACGTAAAGTGATATTTCTGATATCTGTTAACATATAACTATAAACTATGATCATTGAAAAACTATTCATCAGCATGCATTGATCAATCTCATGCTTTAGAGAAAAATAAATAAATAAATAAAATAAGTTGTGACCAAATCATGTTCTATTGCAACCAGTGGAAATAACGAGCCTAGAGCCCTCTTTAAGATCATCTAACTGAACCTTTTCAATGGGAGTACATGCTTGATTATTCACTTAATAACTTAGGTCTTTGAAAACTGAATTTTATTTTATTTTATTTTATTTTATTTTATTTTATTTGTGCTCTGCACTGACTACACATACCAAGGCTTGAATATGCATAACTGGGACATGTTTAAAACATATTTTAGTTGTTTTCTGATGGTATTCCTTTAGCAAAACCTTTTAGCAGAGACTGAAGAGTGAAACACAGCATGAATTGCTTTGCATGTTTCAGTATTTCATTTTGTTTCTATTACGTCTTGAAGGCAGATAAAATTAGAGTGCTTGGAACCTGTTCAAAATATGGAATGAGGCTATTTCCCAGGTGCCACAACAATGGGAGAAAATGTTCTTTGAGAGCCAACAGAACACACAGAAAGGATTGATGAGCCATGCTTAATGTAATGGAATCACTAACCAGCATTGGTGAACACACACAGACCCAAAACAGGTCTAATAGTAGGCTAGGATAGAAACAACTGACCTCAGGGGAGTAACATAACCCCATTTATCCTCTATTAGATTATTTTGTGATGAGAAAAAGCTGGTAAAGTACCTTGATTTACCAGGCCAAGTGGAGACAGTGGTGAGCCATCTCATTGACTAGTGGAGATGATGCTAACTGGCTTTATGAAGTCACATTCAAGGTAGAGTAGTTTGTAGGCCAGTAAGAGAGAGAATGCCTTATGGATAGTGTCGAACTATGCAAATGAACCTTGTCTCTCTTTTTCTCCTCTTGTGTTTATATTAACAATTATGCAAATATATGGGGACACGCGATATGGGAATGCTGATATCTTGGCTACTGTTAGAAGAATAGAGAAGAGTACATCAAGGTAGACTGGGCCGGATTTACCTCTTATTATGACATAGACAAAATTGTCATTTTAGAGTTAATTACTGGGGCTTGAGCCACTGATATGCAGATTCATGCAGTTAGAGAGAGCAAGGAAAATTAAGGGCAAAAGAATCAATGGAGTCTGTGCATCTCTTCTCAGTGTTCAGTGGAGGATTCTGCAAATAGCACAACTTTAAGTTTAACTGCTTCAAAAACAGTAAAATTAACATCTCGTTACTGAGACATTTCATGTAGCTTTTCGGCTGCAAAACTCTTTTATTGATTAATTTGTGGTGCAGCACTGACAATTTTCTGTGCTTGTCTCTACCTGTGTGCGTTTGTATGGGAGATAGAGGTGGAGAAAGCAAGCATGCTTTCTTTAGATAAAAAAAGGTGAAAAACATAGGAATGAATTAATGGGATATTGGTTATTTTGTTGTAGGTAGCCCATTGTATGAAAACATATTATGCAAATTATGTTATTATATATGTGATCATGGACCACAAAACCAAAGAAGTCATGAGGGTAATTTTTTTTTTTTTAATTTAGATTTAGACATCTAATTTAACACTATTTAAAAATCTGGAATCTAAAAACGAAATATTGAGAAAATCACCTTTAAAGTTCTTAGCAAAGCTTATTATTAATCAAAAATTATGATTAATTATATCTTCAGGAAGCAATTTATAGAATATCTTGATGGAACATGATCTTTACTTAATATCCTATTGATTTTTGGCATAGAAGAAATATCTATAATTTTGACCCATACAGTGTACTTTTGGCTATTTCTACAAATATACCCCAGCAACCTTGATACTGGTTTTGTGGTCCAGGGTTATATATATATATATATATATATATATATATATATATATATATATATATATATATATATATATATATATATATATATATATATATTCTGTGTCCATGTAAGCCTTAGTTCACTCAGTGTGAGAAGTTGAAAATACCCTCATGTGCCTCTGAAATGAAATGAAGTGTTGTCAGGGGAGGATGTGTTTGCATGCCCTTTAAGACATTCTATTCCATTAATTTCCTGAGCCAACACCTTTCCAGTCCACTTAATGTAGAGCTAAGACCTTAACATTGATTTTCAGTTCTCCTCCTTATCAAGTTAATCAATTTGTACTGGAGACTTCTGCAGATCAATATCAGGTTCAGATACAAAGTGGCATCTGCTAGTTATGGTGCACACTCTGCATTTTGATGCTAAGTGATTCTGACAGTTTGACCAACTTCAAAAATATATTAAAGTACCCCTGCAGTCAAAAATGTTATCCTTTCAAAACTCATATTTGATCATCAAAATGACATATTTAAATGTTTTTTTTTTCTTGTGAAAATAATTTTCTCATGTCATAAAATAGTTTGAATGTAACTCTATGTCCTTACCTCATTTACCATATGCATATCTATGAATACGCAAATTAGCCCCGCCCTACACCAGCCAGTCATGAGGCCAGTGCCTCCTGATCCACTAACTGAACTGTAGTACTGTCAATGCTAGGGGTGGGCGATATGACCTCAAAAATATATAACAGTATTTCAAGAATATTTGCGATAACGATATTTATGACGATATGGAAAAATGGAGGGTGTAGCTGGGGTATGCGGGGCTCCGGTGCAGCTTTTACTGGTGGGCCCTGTTTGAAATTGTGTAAATAACACAGATAAACAAATATACCGTAATTCCTCAAATAAAACCCGGTAGTCAAATAAACACTGGGCCTCTTATAGTGGCCGGGGGTGTGGTCAACACGGACAAATAAATGCCGGTCTTAAATAAAGGCCAGGGGAAAATTCGTGCAGCAGAGCCAGATAACGAATGTACACGCCCACTGCTGCAGCATTTCTCTTTCTCGAATCAAGAACCGTTGCATCAGTTTTTAGATCACCAGTAACGTTACACTGAACCGAGAACCATTTCTGTCGGACACGTCCGATTCGAGAACCGAGGAGCTGATGATACCGAGCATGTGTGATTCAGTGTGAAGCAGACTGACACAGAGCGTCTGAACCGAACTGATTCTTTTGGTGATTGATTCTGACCTGATTCTGTGCTAATGTTATGATCTCTGTCCACTGGAACGCTATCGCTTTTAATTTAAAATGGGTTATTTAAAACAATTACTTATCAAACAGATGTAATTAGAAATAAAGGCCTGCCTCTAATGAAAGCCTGCTTCAATTAAATAAAGCCCCCAGCTTTTATTTGAGGAATTATGGTACAAATTAAACAATGTTTATTTTTTTTCAAGTTTGTAGGTGTCCAGACACAGTAACTGAATAATCATAAGCTCTTCATGTCCTTTTGTGCTTGTATGTTTAAACTGGCGAGGTGTATTATTTTGTTCAGGCACGAGAGAAAGCAAAAACAAGTTCGGTTTGGTGTTTTTACACTGGCCCCCTCACCTCTCTCCAAGCCGTTTTACTAACGATATGCTCCTCGCCTATTTTTCAAGGTAAGCATGTGCACTCAAATATGCTCTAGATCCCTTCTTGCAATACTTGGTTGTCTTTCACTTCAAGTTGAACACACCTATTGGGCTTGTGGCGTTGTTGTTGTCGGTGCTAGGGAACATACTGTATATCCACCATACCGTCACTGCGCCGCTATGTTGTGATATGACACTTTTTTTTTATCATGTAAAAATGTATACCGGTGTTGTGCCAAATTATTACCCCCCTCGTTCAAATTGCTACCTGAATGCCTAATCCTAACCCCACCCCTAATCCTAACCCCTCCCCCAAAACTACTCCTAGATCTACAGGAAACAGATGATTCTTCTGCACAATCTGACTTTGCTGCAGCCTGGAATTGAACTAATGGTTTCGTCTGGTCAGAGGAGAACTGGCCCCTCAACTGAGCCTGGTTTCTCCCAAGGTTTTTTTCTCCATTCTGTCACCGATGGAGTTTCGGTTCCTTGCCGCTGTCGCCTCTGGCTTGCTTAGTTGGGGTCACTTCATCTACAGCGATATCATTGACTTGATTGCAAATAAAAACAGACACTATTTAAACTGAACAGAGATGACATAACTGAATTCAATGATGAACTGCCTTTAACTATCATTTTGCATTATTGAGACACTGTTTTCCAAATGAATGTTGTTCAGTGCTTTGACGCAATGTATTTTGTTTAAAGCACTAGGGAAGTCGTGGCCTAATGGTAAGAGGGTTGGACTCCCAATTGAAGGGTTGTGGGTTCTAGTCTCGGGCCGGATGGAATTGTGGGTGGGGAGAGTGCAGGAACAGCTCTCTCTCCACCTTCAATACCACGACTTAGGTGCCCTTGAGCAAGGCATCGAACCCCCAACTGCTCCCCGGGCGCCGCAGCATAAATGGCTGCCCACTGCTCCGGGTGTGTGCTCACAGTGTGTGTGTGTGTTCACTGCTCTGTGTGTGTGCATTTCGGATGGGTTAAATGCAGAGCACAAATTCTGAGTATGGGTCACCATACTTGGCTGAATGTCACTTCACTTCTTCTTCTATACAAATAAAGGTGATTGATTGATTGATTGATCTACCAATACTAGGGGAGTAATAATTTGGCAGGGGGTCAGAATTGGGCGCAACACCGGTATTATCTAGGGGTCTGCACGGATAGTCGAACATTCAAATATTTGTTCTGCTTTAATTATTGGATAAATAAAAATTATATTTGAATTTCGCCAAAAAAAAAAAAAAAAGTTCACAATAAAACCTAATTTGGTCACTTTCTGTGATTCTCCACGGCATATTTGAAGATGTATGCAAGCAAAAAATATTGAATGAATGAATATAAGGGGCCATTCACATATCGCACCTAAAACGCGTAGAAAACGCTAGGCACGCCGCTTTCTCCTTCTTTCCAAAGCACTCGGGCAGAAGCACTCCTGAGGCGTCTGCCGTTGCTAAGCAACAATGACGCACTCTCTCCATGAAGACGCAGAAATTTCAGCAAAGCATAAATGGATTTGCAGCACAAAAAATCGCTTTCAGTAGCTCTGCTACTAAATTTATTTCACAATGGCAATCCAAATACAGCTATGATCAGCTGTTCCTTCATCTTGACTGAGCTTTCAACGTTGTTACGGGAAAGGATTGAAGCTGAATGTTTAGCTCTTGTCACATGACCCGTGGTTCGCTTGCGGCATTCTGAAAAGTTCTATTATGAGCACATACCGCGCGCCTACATTGGAAATAACAAACTTGAGCGCGCAAAAGAACTACGGTCTTCTACAGTAATTCAAATATGCCGTGGAAAATCACAGAAAGTGACCGAATTAAAGAACATCAAGCAACGAATAAACACAGCTAACTTGGAGAATGCAGTGAAAACTCTTCTCGCGTCTGCCCTAGACCTTTGGCACAAACATCTCAGGTTTCTTGATGAAAACATGAGAGAAGTAAGAAAAAAAAAAACTTTTTTGAACATTATCAGAACATTTTCCTTGATGCGGATGCAATGCCCACTCGTCGGAAAAGGCTGAGCCAGTTCTTCAGCGATGATTACAGAGAGTCCAGCCAAGATGAGTGGGAACAGTTCTTGCTGGAGCCATGTATTCCACCAGATGAGGAACCCATTCAGTGGTGAAACGAAAACACAAAGCCCTTCAAAAAACTTATTCTCTTAGCACACCGTTATTTGTGAGTCCCGCCAACGTCTGTGTCGTCAGAGCACGTTTTCTGCTTGGCCGGCCTTATTGTTAACAGACTAATGAGCCTACTTTCCCCGATCATGTTTACATGCCCGTATTTCTTAACAAGAACATGTAAAACAATAGAAAAAAAAGCAAAAAAGATTTGCTGACAGTTTAAAAGTTTCGAAGTTAAGTGTAGGCTATGTTCTACAATAGCCTAATTGCTGCAGGCTGCTTTACTTTTTTTCTTTGTTCACATTTTTTTTTTTTTTTTGCTTTTAATCTGTAATTTTGTTTGTTTGCACGCATTGTTAAATGTTTTCAGCTACAAAACACGATGTGTAATGTTCAAGCTTATTGTGTGTAAGCTTGTTCAATATGTTGCTGAAAAATAACGTCTGTCTCATATTCGAATATTCGTTTATTTTGAGCCTTATTATTCGAATGTGATATTTGTGGAAAACGCCCATCCCTAGTATTATCATGAACGGTATGAAAGCCTATGGCACACCCTAAACTGGTATGCTTAACGAAAAGAGACTAACTTCGTGAGGTAACATTATCTGTTTGCGCTGGTTCGTACATCAATAATGACTGATACAACAGTCTTTACTAGCGGACAAGTACAGTGGATACTGTAACATTTGTTAAAGTTACATACTTTTGTCCTCAAAATGCCTTAAAAACAGCCAAGATTGGATTCCAAATCGCCCCCGTGATCATACGGCTGTGACGTGCGGATGTCACTGTGGGAGAGGTGCGTCAGACTCCGGGCTAGTTTCACACTGCTGTCGCGAGTTATTATTCAAGCTAGCAGTTCCTAAATACACATAAGTAAATTGTGTGAAGGAGCAAAAAAAAAAAAAAAAAAAAAAAAAAAAAATACAGTTTTACGGAGAAAATACTAAGCAAAGGTGTTGATAAATGGATTGACACATTGTTTGTCTAAAAGCACATTAAAACCCCCACATAAAATAAACAACCTGATTTTCCCCACAGGGGGACATAAACTGTCAAGAGAATCTGACACTCGCAGAGGGATGTGTGAGAACTTGCATGTGTGGGGAAGAGCGTTTGAGAGTTGTGTGCAATAAAAGATTTTGTCTGTGTTTTGACATTGTGTGTGTTTGGTTGGAAAATATTATTAGTGGAGTATAAAAACAATTATGCTGATGGAGAGTCCCAATAAACCATAAATACCATTTATCTAGGGATGCACCAATACCAATTGTTATTGTCATGCTATTTTTTTTTAAAAAACTCAAATTAATTATTTCAGATGCTACAGTATCAAAAAAGGAAAAAAATGTATTTTGATCATTTGCTAAAGTTCACATTTGCATGTTATTGAAACATTTTTTTTTTACATTTTGCTGGGCATAAGGTAATCCAAATGATTATAAATGTGTATTGTACAGTATGCATTCATAAATATCAAATCTAAACCAAATGCTTAAAAAAGCTATTATATATATAACTTTGCATTTCCAGTGAGCAAGAACTTACTTGAGCTCTTCTTTTTCTAAAGGTACTGTGTTGATCACGACACACTTGTATTAGCATGCTGTCATGCAGAGAGTTTATATTTGATTATGTGTATAATTTCATCATAACTGCATTGCCCTCGGCTGCTATCCTCAAAATTGTCTTATTCCGCTATTGTGTATTTTGAATACGGAGCTCTAATAATCACTTTTTCTATCCTCTGACTCTGAGATATGCCATGAATTCTAATGATCTCTCAACCTGGTTGGAGAGTGACCTGTAGGGCATTTGTTCGAGATGAGAAAAAGAGACTTGTTTTAATGCTGTCACTTGAACAGCAGGTGTGCTACGAATTGGGCATGCTTGCAGAACCTCCTGCTTTCAGTTCTCAAGTGACGTTTCTGTAAAACACAAGAACACAGAGCCTTGAAAGGTTTGATGCTGTGCAGCGAGGAGGAAACCGAGCTCTGTCTCTTTGTATCACCCGATAGGTAGCGGAGCCTGGCATTAGATCCGGTTTACGACGACTGCTTTAAATAATTCTTAGAGTGTAGCGTGCTACACATTGTCAGCTTTCTCGCCCTAGAAAACAATGTAGGTGAGCTGGGCTTTGTGTGGTAAGATGGCTTGTGATTCTAAAGTAGTGAAACACAGGAAGCAGGCTAGACTGCGATATATGGGATGGCTATATAGTTTCTCTTGTGTTAAAGGAGCTTTTTGAAGAACGATTCAAGAGCTTTTAGCTGTGAAAGCTGTTTAAAACGTTATATAAATGGATTTCAAACTGTGCTTGGAACATTTTTTTTAATCACTTATTCATATTAACTATGCATTTCTGGCTTTTGACAGAAATTATTTAATATTTAAATGTTTAATATACTGGAAGTCAGAATTACAATACATGTATATTTTAAAAAAGGGGAAAGAAAAAAAAATCCTTCATATATCAGTTTTGTGCAAAGGTAGGCACCATAATGGTCTGGTGGATTGGGCAACACCCTCTCTCTTAAAAATGCAGACTTCACACTGTCATGCTCAAAAAAAGTTTTAGTGATTGGCTGAGGGACATTTTACAAATCTATAGATACATTATTCAGTTTGCATATAAGAACCACAAAGAGTTCATATGCAGTAAGACTCTAAAAAGTGCAGAAGTCTACTTTTTAGTCTGGCTCCCGCCACTTTCTCTCCCACACCTTGACCCGGCCGCTCGCTTCTATTTTATGCTAAGTTACCCTCCTGCCATCCGCCTGTAGTGATCCCGCTTTCCAGAAAGCCACATTGCTACATTATTTCTCGCAACTGTTTTATTTTTACAAAGTAGGACAAAATGGTCACAAAACGAGCACTTAATACTGACCACTAACAATTCATCATTCTAATAAAATTACCTTTACACCACATACTATGTGGCCCTTTGCCCTTTTACCCTTTATTGTTTCCACCAAACATTTTACATACTCTTGAGGATTTCTTTAGGTCTTGTCTCAGACCCAATCCAATCTCTCTGGTCTCGGTCTTGACTCGGACTCGAACCTTTCTGAACTCGGTCTTGACTCGGACTCAACCCTCTTGGGACTCGATCTGGACTCGGACTCGAATGAGCTGGTCTCGACTACAACACTGGTTTGAGCACCTATTAGACAAGGTTAACGGAGGTCGATCGGAACAAACTCTGTGGCCCTGTTTGAAAGGTCTGTAAGAATTTTGAAAGAAATCTGACACTAGGTGGTTTACACCTCTTACGTATACACACAACATTTACATCGTATTATAGATCTCATTCTCAAAGAACTTCAAGAACCACTACTGCCATTCAAATCATTCATTAATTATGAATTTCATTATTTAAAAAAAAAAAAAAAAAAAAAAAAAAACTACTTTTGCAAACTAGTCATAGATTTGTAGTACAATTTTCTGGACTCTCAAGATCATTAATTATTATAAAAATAAAATTAAAACGCTATAATGGGATCTTTTTTTTTTAAGTGGTGTTGCCAGTAGAAACTCGCATGCAATGTTTTATGGAAATCAGATCACAGGTGGTGCTGTAACATTCATTAACGTTAAAAATTATAATTTCTCTATGGTAAATTACCTGGATTAAAAATAAATTAATAATAAATATAATAATAATAATAATAATAATAATAATAATAATAATAATAATAATAATAATAATAATAATAAATCAGGGGTTACAGGCTTTGCTAAATAATTCTAATTTTTCATTTGTGTTTATATGCCTTAATGCACTTGGAACTCTGGTAATCACAGTGCATATATATATATATATATATATATATATATATATATATATATATATATATATATATATATATATATATATATATATATATATATATATATATATATATATATATATATAGTGTGAACAGTTTTTCTTAGTTAGTCATGAACACAGCCAATTATAAACGTTTATTTTTTTATTATTATTTTTTTATTTTATTTTTTTAAGCCCTGTTTGCTAGTTCTCCTATACTGGCGTTCCTATAAATGCCCAGTGCGAAAGCCCCTTATGCTGAGAAACTCCACACAGACTTCATGCAGTATGTATGCACACTCTTCTGTACTAAATATTTCATTATGGCATATCTTTTCTTATCTGTAACTTTTCAGTATGTTCCTCAGGGCCATTATGGAATGTGTGCACATACGTTGTTCTCTATGAATCTGCATATGACAAAGCCCATCGGGATGCATGTATAGCAGGTGGAATGTGGCAGGCAGTGCTGGCATGCCCTCCATCTATTCCCACAGAGCAGGATCACAGCACCCCATTCTCCATTGAGACTCCCTCCAGCAAGGTGATTTAACAAGCCTCTGATACAACACATATGCTGGTCAGAAGAATGGCTGTTATTTTCACAGTCAAAGATAACTTCAAGCTCCCTGCGGAGCAAAGCCTTGGGCAAAAAGCCTAGCGGGAGTGCAAACTGTCAGTCGAGAACCAGCCGAGAATCCATCATTCCATGGCTTCACCCAACTTTAGCTTCTGACTAGAAGTCAAAAATACCCACGTCACATTTTTAAGCAGAGCTATGAGCTGCTGGGTTTTCATGTAGAACGAATTCTCATGTGATGCTTATGACGCAATGTTTTTATAAAGCCGACTCTGTGGCACAGAATAGCTGAAAAATGGCACTTGACATTTGCAGTAGCTGCATGGTACCGGAGGCCTAATGTCTTTAATATTGGTCCTAATCCAGTTTGCCTCAATATGCAGAAAGTAGTATGTCTCTGTGGAGAGTTCACATGATGCATTGCCAAATTAATCTTTACCGCCACCTATGCTAGGATCCAAATAAACTTGAGGAAAGAATAAAAAAAATAACTGTCTGGAGGTCTGAAGTGAGCTTGTATGCATATGATACTTAAAAGAACAGTTAACCAAAAAAAATAAAAATAAATAAATTATTTACACACACTCAATGATGTTCCAAACCCGTTTTTGCATGAAAGAAAAAAACAACAACAAAAACCTTAGCCCATACAATTTCTGTGCCAATATTCTAAGTCTTCTATAGAAGTACAGAAATAAATATTCATTGAAGATATTGTTCTCACATGTTAACTTTAGATTGTGTCATGTTTTTTTTTTTTTTTTTTTTTTTTTAGATGTTTTTGTTTTTTCATCACAAGGCTTCAGAAGACATGAAAGACAGCACAGAAGTCCATACAATTTAACACTTTTCTGGACAGGCTGCATCTGCTTTTACACTATTGCCATTGGCGCAAGGTTTTTTTTTTTTCTTCCATTTTTATTTAATTTAGATTTTTGGCTTATAGTTGCACACTTTGGTCATCCCTGTTTGTTTGTTTTTCTGCATTTGTGTAGCATGAACTGATATTTAGATGAGGATTGTTTTGTCTGCATATATAGGAGTAATTAGGTCCCTGAATGCTGAGGAAATGGAAGATCTTTACCTGTTATGTGAGAATGGATAGATGCAAATGTTATAACTGTTCTTTTACTGCCTTGAAAGAGCCTTGCAAAACATCTTAGTTTAGTTATATAGCATATGACTACAAATTTAGCAGGGGCACTGGGGGGCAAAGTTTGTAGACATGGCTACTGGCCCCTTAGAAGCACCCCAGTACCAGAGTGAGCAGCCTTGATCACAGAGATTTAGCTAGAGGCTACAAAAACAGAGCCTGCCCTACTTCTCCAGCTAATGTTAGTGGAATTAATGATTAAATAGATGAGTAATTGGTTAGAAAAACCTGTTCCATGTATCAGCCTTCTCCAGAGGCCTTCCCTTTACTGACTCTTTGTTAAAAGTTCACTTTTCTTTTCTTTTCTCTGTAAACTCTCTAAACAGATCCACAATGTAAAACCCATCTATTCAAACCCATCATCTTTTGATTTTGCAAACTGTCCAGCTGGTGGCCTAATATGAATTGGTCCATTATTTTCCCCCTCCTACATCAACATTTTTCACAGCACTCTAATAAAGATCTAAGAATTAAGTTTAATCTAAATATGATATTTAAGAACAACCAGGTAAGATAAGGTTATTAATGCAGAAATTATATTTCTGGAAGTGTGTAACTATTACAAAATTGTTACAGAAGAATGCAGAATGTAAAAATTGATTTAGTGTGCAGTTGCACAATGCTTCGTATTTATTCATCTAGAGTCTAGTCACATTAAAAACAAACAAAAAAATATTCCTGAAGGCTGGCTTTTTTGATTGCCTGAAGAGTGCATTGCAATTATCTTGGTGACAAGTTAATGCCTATGAGATCACACCTGTGCATGTGAGTGCTTTTCATAATATGCCAAATGTTAGTTATATCACTTCCATTGTGGTGCCAGTTCTTTTTTTCTTCCCCTTGCACATCAATCTGCCAAAAGCTCAGCGAGAAATTGCATACACAGTGGGCTTTTTGAGTTTTGCTCGTCTTATACATGACAAATGCAATCTAAATTCATTTTTTCTTAAGCTATGAATGACTTATCCTGCTTTTTGGGAAACCATCCATGCACCAATACGATATGCAAGTTCTTATTCTAGGCCTTTTTGTTTGTTTGTTTATTCATGTATATGGTCAGATAAATATTTGCAATGTATTGCATTTTAATAAGAGGTACATTATAATGGCTGGCATTTGAAATTCTGCCGATAGATAGAACATTTTGTTGGTTAGTCATGTTAGCATTTTTTGAACAGCATCTTAAGCTGAAATCTAATAAAATAAATGCATACCTAAATATTGGTCGTCTGGTATTTCTCCCCTTAATGGATCAGAATTCAGGCTTATTAAGAAACGGACTGAGGTCACCATGACTTCTAACTTGCTTCAGGCCACATGTTCTTTCTAGCCTTCCTGCTTTGAAGCGAGAGGAGGAATGTGCAGGACACAGTTTGATCAAAGCAGCAGCAGAATAATTTGGCCTCCCAGACTCCAAGAGATGTCTTAGCCACCTCATCTCCAGACAGCACAACAACAACAACAACAACAACAACAACAAAGACAGGCCTTCAAAATAGCCACATTCTCCTATATCCAAACATTTCACAAGTCTTAAAGGAACAGTTCACCCAAAAAGAAACCATCATTTGTTGACCTTTCTTTTCAAATGCACATTGCTTTGTTCTGTGGAACACAAACGGCATATTTTTGACACGCTTTCCAAATATAATAAGTAACGACTAGAGCTTGTATCCTGTAAGATAAAAAGTTGCAGATGACTTTCATTTACCATTTATTTTTGAATATTTTTTTAAATTTAACTTCTGTGTTACACGTAAGAGGGAGTAATATAAGTTAAGTCAAACAGTTCAACTGTGGCTAAATGAAACTACTATATTGTTGATGATTGTCTGTAGAAGTTATAGGTCATAATTGTCCCGCTCTTATGAAGAACTTTGAAAATGTTGTTGTTTTTGTTGCTTCTGATTTTGCAAACATGTATATCATTATCTATGGCTGACAGATTTGTTTACCAGTGCCTCAAATACTAAATTTGACTTTGACTTCCATGAAAGCTAAGAGCTTTGTCATTTTAATGTCATATTTTATTCTTGAAATCTCATTTTAGCAACCTCAGTGCTTGACAGAAATTGTCTTTTAATATACAGTGTCTATAACAAGTTAGCGTGCTCCCAAAGGCGTCTCATTTCCAACTCTTGGATGCGTTCTTGACAACCACTAATTGAAGGCTATTGATTGAAAGTCAACAACAAGCCCTCTATGAGTGTAAGTGCTGGTTGTACATCTCTTTCACATTAGCTGATAGTACTGTGCTTTATCTGATTGACGTCTTATAGTGACTCATCCAGAACACTTGAATGAATTCATTAGCCATTCATTAACCCATCCAGCTTTAAATTAGCCAGCATACTACCTGTACTGTTTGTGTAATCTTTCTCTACATTTCTCCAAAATGTTTATATATTATAGAGCTGCAGGTTGTTTTAAGTAAATGGGTTGTGCTCAGGCATAACAGGTCTCTTTATGGCCCTCTTGCTACAGGTTCCATTACCTTAATTAATAGCAAAATAATATAATTTTATCTTTTAAAGAATATATATATATATATATATATATATATATATAAATTTGTACAGAAATGTAATAGAGTTTTAAGAAACTGTAAGCTCATTTGCATCAAAATTAGTTAGGGTTAGGCATCATGCTTTATATGTATAAATTCAGAAGTAAATAATTTTATTCATTTTTATTTTATTATTATTATTTAATTACATAATTTAAATGAAAGCAAACTTACACTTTTAATTCAACAAGTTTTCCACAACAATATAATCTTATATTATATAATCAATTACAATATAGTCAATATAACAATATAATTACAATATAATCAGCATAACTGTTTTCAACAGTGACAATAATAATAAATCTTTCTTGAACACCAGATTAAATTGATTTCTGTAGGATCATGTGACACTGAAGACCGGTGTAATGGCTGCTGAAAATTCAGCTTTGCCTGTTTGCCATCACAGCAATTAAGTACATTTTAAAATATATTAAAATGGAAAACTTAGCAAAATTGTATTTTGCAAGGAAATTTCAGAACAATTGTTGTTATTCCAGTAATTTTTTAATCAAAATACAGATATGGTAAAACATTAGCATAATGTTTATAAAACTGACCATTTTGTATTTAAAACGGGTTTGCTCACTGAGCAGTTTTGATGATTGCAAGTTCTATTCTGTAAGTTTTAGTATCCTAGTGCTTGATGCGACGCAATCTCTCAAATTGCCTAGCTCAGCAATCGATCTGTGCTCCATAATGTATGAGTAATTTATTTATTCATTTGTCAAATCCCATTTACAAAGTACTCATTTGTGACTGCGATACGCCAGGAGAATGCACTTAAAGGTGAGCCACAAAATGCTAATTTCCAGTTTCAGTGTCAGTCAGTACTCCTGGACTCATCCTTGGTGTTTAGACTTTATTTTGTGTGCAGTTTTGTTGGAAGAGAAGAAGATTTAGAGGGAGCAAATGTTCCTTCACATAGAGCATCCCATGAGGGGGTAAAGCCTGAGACTCCCTGTTGGTCAGTGGGTGAAAGGGCTTGTGTGTTAGCAGATCAAAGCCTTGGCTGTGTTACCCCCTCCTGCACCATCTCACTCCTCCACACCTTCTCATTCGTACACCTTCACAAACATGGACCTATGATCCCAGTCTGTTCTACCCAGGCTTTGATTCACCAGGCACAGGATTCTTATTTTCTTTCCAGGCACTGCAATGTGGCTTTGAACTCCGATGTCATGCAGAGAAAACCATTCATCTTCGCATGGAAGGAACTAAAATCCAATAGTCTTCTAGTTCTCCCTGTGGTATCAAAAGCACCATAAATGCATAAATGAAGTTCTAGATTCAGCTAGTATATGTACACAACTTTACTTTAGCACATGTGATGGCTTTTTGGATCACTGTGGGGCTGAGTTCACGTTTTTCATTCTCATGCTGTTCATCAAAGCGTATGCTTTGTTTACCTGGATGATTGATTTTCAAGTGGAGTTATGTACAGAGCGTTGTGAGAACAGCATTACTGCTCTTGTATCTCTCAGACCCAGTGGTCATGGTACAGTCATCGCTGGTGTTTATTCTGTGCAGATCCTTGGCCATGGTGAATCTGCTCATCCCTCGTAGACCCTCAGTTATTTGCTTTCTGTATGATTTACTTTGTAGGTATTCATTAATTAAGTCTGCCTGCCATGCCTGATCAGCCACTTTTTTAATTTAATATATATAATATATATATATATATATATATATATATATATATATATACAATATACAAAGAAAGCATAAAGTGAATAATAACTGCTGACTTTGGGGTCATTTGGAGGTTAGCTATCTCTTTAATGCACATAATTTGTAGGTATATTTATGAGCTTTACTAGGTATTCTATATAGAAGGCTTCAGAAGGAGAATCATTATTAAGTTGGCTGCCATGCCCGATCAGTTACATTTTTCCGGTAATATTTCTGTGAAGTTTTCCCATACATATCTGAAATGAGATTTTGGAATTGTAAAATATGGTTATTGATATCCCTGTCTTTGTACTTACCCACCATTTTAGGGCTGCCCTGTCTCCCCTGGTTAGCTCTGCTCCGTGTGGTTATTTAAAGCCTGATTGGTTGCTTAAGTGACCCATTGCTCTGTTGCCTGCTCTCTGGCTTGTCTTGAGATTTACAGATGTGTTTGTGCCAAAGCTCTCCTTCCTGTCTTACTGCACACACGCAGTAGCAGAGATTGGCAAGAGAAGAGATCCTGCATTACATACATTGATTTCTTATACATCAGACACATTTGTGCGCTCATCATTTATCTCTCTCTAATATCCACACACACTGCATGCACAGCAAATGCTTTCTTGCTTTCATGCTATCTATTATGCACCTGTTTTCAGCCCATCTCCTCTCACTATCTCTCTCTACCTCGCACACTGAATCTCTCTCTCTCTCTCTCTCTCTCTCTCTCACAGCCAGAGTCACACATTAGGCTGTATTCACTGGCTAGTCTGTCAGCTGAGCTCTTTGATGCAGAAAGAGATGAGTGTATCTCTAAGGTAATATTGCACTCTGCTGCCAAAAGGGGGGGGGGAAAGAATGCTTTTGGACATCCAAACTTAATCGTTTTCACACCAGCTGAAGGGCAGCTTTGAGGACAGAGATGATGGGTATTCGGTGTGTAGCGTGAAAGTGTCAGTCGGTCATTTTGTGAATTTGAAACACTGTGATCCTCTGTGAAACTCAGAAAAACGTATTTTATTCCTCTCGCCCCAATGTCTAGTTCATAACATACACAGGAGTTAATCTTGGCATCGGGGGCAAAAAATGAAGCTGCACACTGTAGGCCTGCACACGGTAAAAAATGAAAGTTCAAGGAAAAGTCACAAAGAAGTGTATAATCAAATCTTATGAACCTTAAAAGTTGTGACAGGATCAGTGAATCACTGAGTTGAACTGTCTAATTTGTGATTAATCAAATAATTCATCTAAATAGATCATGCTCAAATTAAGCATTTGTTTGCACATCAGATATTACCATGTTACTTAAAAACCAAGGCAAACTGGTTCATCGAAGTTAGATTATATAACCCTGTGTTTATGGAACATTCTTAAAACATTATTAATGTTTGATCTGATTGAAAGAAAATGTTCTGAGATCAGCATTATAAAAAAAAAAAAAAAAAACAAAAAAAAAAAACATAATGTTATTAGTACTTCATAATGCTGAGAGAAAAAGTTCTTAGTGCAGCATTCTCAAAATGTCCTTATGATCTTGAGTGTACTTGATGAATATTCCAACCTTTTACAGTAAGTAATGTTATTATCACAAGAAAACTGGAACATAGTATTAAAAAATAAATACATAAAAAACCTTTAAAATAACATATTTGGACAAAAAATAAGTTAATAGAATGTTGCGAGAATTTATTATTATTATTATTATTATTATTATTATTTTTATTTTTTTATATTTTTTTTAGACATTTCAAAACAATGGTCCCACAAGGGTTTTATAACCTACATTAGTTACCTGGGAAACTAAAGAATATGTGATAACATTGAGGTTATTTTGGGGTGAACTATACCTTTAATACAGTACGGGGAGTTTATGTTGAAATTTTAGGCATCATCGATAAACTCTGTGTAGTCAATTTTCCACTGAGGTAGAATTTGTTAGATGTGTGACTTCTGCAAGTCTTTAGGCAAACAGGCAGAATTTCCACATCAGGAAAGATCATAGAGGAACAGTTTGTGTGTGTAAACACAAACACTTCTATCAGTTTTTGGAGTCACTTTAGTCTAGCATGTCTTTGATTTTGGTTTGCACACATCACTTGTCAGATATATGTCAGATAAGGGTTCAGCTATCTTTCTTGTCGTTTTAAAAGCCAGATTTTTCTTGCATTTGGATCATGATAATTGCTATTTCGAAACCTCTGTATAAATCATAACAGACAGTTTTGCCCAGACTTGTCACAAATGCTTTGATTGTAATCACAACTATTAAAAAAAAAAAAAAAAAAAATCACATATATTTTAGTTATAGATCTGTGGTGATTTCATGGCAATGACATAGTTTAAGCTCCAGAGTGGGAACACAGATGGACTGAGATATTGGTCACCATTTTAGCAACGATTATATTAATAATTAAAATCTATATGAATAATTTATTTTATTTGTCCAATTGTATATGTTACATGCTCACTCAATCTCTGTGATTCAATCTCTGCCTGTGATTTACATTACTAAGCAAAATAATGCATAACCTTTAGCTTGGAGAGCTTGAATGAGGGGGCTTCAAACAGGATATATGTTTGCCCATAAATAATCTTTGACTAATGCGTCACCAAACAGCTTCTCTCAAACTCGTCTAGCTCTCCGTACTCTGAGGACCAATTTCCCTCCTCATCGATCGATGGTCAATTCCAGCTGGCGTGAGAAGCATCTCTTATTCCCTATGGATTTTCATGTCGTTCAAGTGACGAACTGCAAATAGTCAGTCGCCAATCATGTCCCACTTACCTTAGCCTGTCGGGTGCTGCCGCTGCCCTGAGGTGGCAACAGGGTTTAGCAGGACATGAGGTCACTGGCACACCACATGTGCTTGACAGATCCCTAAACCCTTTGGTTGACACGTGAATGAGTATTTAAAAGAGTAGTTCACCCAAAAAATAAAATCACGTTTGAGTCAATGTGGTCTTTCAAAACATCTCATTTTGGCTTTCTCCAGAAAAAGAATAATTTAGGATTGAAATAGCATGAGGGTGAGTAATTGATGACACAGTTGTCATTTTTGAGTCAACTTCTTCTTAAAGCTACTGGCTGTGAAGGGAAGACAGGAAGTGAGAGGAGTAGTGTGAAACGAAGGCCTGAGAAGACAGGAAGCATATGAGAGTAGTTAAAAAAATCCTTTTGCATATTCTAGCAGCAATGAGTGAAATAGTTCAGGGTGTTGGCTACGCTCCTGAAACATGATTGACATGTTCCTCACAGAACTTCAGGTTCACTCCTCAATGAACTGAGCTGATTATGCTAATAAGACTTCATGAATAGAATGAAGCTTCGCTCTTCCTCCAGCGGCAGTC
Source organism: Carassius auratus (assembly GCF_003368295.1). Lineage (NCBI taxonomy): Eukaryota > Metazoa > Chordata > Actinopteri > Cypriniformes > Cyprinidae > Carassius > Carassius auratus. The sequence goes on from NC_039243.1 coordinate 9,866,317, forward strand.
TGGCTTATGCAGTGCGGTGTGTTAGCTCTTAATACTGCTATGTGACCTGCACTTGAATTAGCTGATCTAGGATCTGACAGCTGCTGTATATGACAGGCTATTCTCTGGCTGTCTGTTTCTTAAGCCCGATACTTGTATTTGCGCCATGGTTATGTCGCTCTCGCCGTGAAGACCTGTCTGTCATTCTGTTTCCAGTATTCTGCATCTATCGGGAGCTTAACAACAAGCCTTTTTTACTCCTCTGCACATAGTGTGTGAATTTGAATTCAATATACTGTATAATAACTGTGGAATTCGAATTTTGAATTTACTGAATGTTTTGGTTATTTATTTATTTTTTATTTTTTTTGAAGATAATAAAAATGGCAAAAACTAAATAAAACTCAAATCTGGAACATGATGGATGGATAGATAGATTTTATTTGCAAGTAAAATAGGATAAATGTGTTGATATTGTGATTAAAGACAATTGTGATATTGTGATTATAAATCAATTCCCCCTTTTCCCAATGGTTTCCTGTATAATTTTTATAGTATACAGTAGTATAAGAAATACGATTTCAACATAAACAGTGCAAATCAGGGAAAAAATTAAAATAAAAAAAATAAATATAAAAATAACTGTGGGGGGCTTCTACAGCTGTTGCACACACTGGGTCGCTGTAAGTGACTCTCTAACAGCTCCAGTCACAAGGATGCAGGAGAACATCTGCTCCACTGAAAACAAATCATCATTAAATGAAGGCCTTGAAGTAAAAGCATCTGCTTCTCAACAGAATCATCTCAGCAATTTGTCCAATGTTATGCACCACAGTGTGGGTCTACATTAATTAACTGGAAAACAAAATTAAGCAACTAGCCAATCTGTGTCAACAGCATGCCCTTTTTCCTAGTTATCAGAGTATTACCCTGTGTCATGTTGAGTTTCACAGTCAGTTTCAAAGTTGTAACCCAAAGGTCGCTGGTTCGAGTCTCGGTACCAGCAGGGATTGTATCAATCATCTCATTCTCAATACCACGACTGAGATGAGACCCTTGAGCAAGTCACCAAACCCCCAACTGCTCTGAGAGTGCCGCAGCAAATGTCCGCCCACTGGTGTGTGTGTGTGTGTGTGTGTGTGTGTGTGTGTGTGCGTGTGTGTGTGCTCTTGTTTTTGTGACGTATCAGGACACAACTCTGTATAATGACATGGGTGTGACACAGGTATTACAAGGATAGGGTGACTTATGAGGACATAACCCATTTCCCCATTTTTTCAAAACGCTTACACAGTATTGTTCAAAATAATAGCAGTACAATGTGACTAACCAGAATAATCAAGGTTTTTCGTATATTTATTTATTGCTACGTGGCAAACAAGTTACCAGTAGGTTCAGTAGATTCTCAGAAAACAAATGAGACCCAGCATTCATGATATGCACGCTCTTAAGGCTGTGCAATTGGGCAATTAGTTGAATTAGTTGAAAGGGGTGTGTTCAAAAAAATAGCAGTGTGGCATTCAATCACTGAGCTCATCAATTTTGTGAAGAAACAGGTGTGAATCAGGTGGCCCCTATTTAAGGATGAAGCCAACACTTGTTGAACATGCATTTGAAAGCTGAGGAAAATGGGTCGTTCAAGACATTGTTCAGAAGAACAGCGTACTTTGATTAAAAAGTTGATTAGAGAGGGGAAAACCTATAAAGAGGTGCAAAAAATGATAGGCTGTTCAGCTAAAATGATCTCCAATGCCTTAAAATGGAGAGCAAAACCAGAGAGACGTGGAAGAAAACGGAAGACAACCATCAAAATGGATAGAAGAATAACCAGAATGGCAAAGGCTCAGCCAATGATCACCTCCAGGATGATCAAAGACAGTCTGGAGTTACCTGTAAGTACTGTGACAGTTAGAAGACGTCTGTGTGAAGCTAATCTATTTTCAAGAATCCCCCGCAAAGTCCCTCTGTTAAAAAAAAGGCATGTGCAGAAGAGGTTACAATTTGCCAAAGAACACATCAACTGGCCTAAAGAGAAATGGAGGAACATTTTGTGGACTGATGAGAGTAAAATTGTTCTTTTTGGATCCAAGGGCCACAGGCAGTTTGTGAGACGACCCCCAAACTCTGAATTCAAGCCACAGTACACAGTGAAGACAGTGAAGCATGGAGGTGCAAGCATCATGATATGGGCATGTTTCTCCTACTATGGTGTTGGGCCTATTTATCGCATACCAGGGATCATGGATCAGTTTGCATATGTTAAAATACTTGAAGAGGTCATGTTGCCCTATGCTGAAGAGGACATGCCCTTGAAATGGTTGTTTCAACAAGACAATGACCCAAAACACACTAGTAAACGGGCAAAGTCTTGGTTCCAAACCAACAAAATTAATGTTATGGAGTGGCCAGCCCAATCTCCAGACCTTAATCCAATTGAGAACTTGTGGGGTGATATCAAAAATGCTGTTTCTGAAGCAAAACCAAGAAATGTGAATGAATTGTGGAATGTTGTTAAAGAATCATGGAGTGGAATAACAGCTGAGAGGTGCCACAAGTTGGTTGACTCCATGCCACACAGATGTCAAGCAGTTTTAAAAAACTGTGGTCATACAACTAAATATTAGTTTAGTGATTCACAGGATTGCTAAATCCCAGAAAAAAAAAATGTTTGTACAAAAGAGTTTTGAGTTTGTACAGTCAAAGGTAGACACTGCTATTTTTTGAACACACCCCTTTCAACTAATTGCCCAATTGCACAGCCTTAAGAGCGTGCATATCATGAATGCTGGGTCTTGTTTGTTTTCTGACAATCTACTGAACCTACTGGTAACTTGTTTGCCACGTAGCAATAAAAAATATACTAAAAACCTTGATTATTCTGGTTAGTCACATTGTACTGCTATTATTTTGAACAATACTGTAAATCATACAGAATTAGTTTTTTTTTTTTTTTTTTTGAGAAAGTAAAAATGCACAAAGTTTCCTGTGAGGGTTAGGGTTAGGTGTAGGGTTGGTGTAGGGCCATAGAATATACAGTTTGTACAGTATAAAACCATTACGCCTATGGGATGTCCTCACTTTTCACAAAAACAAACATGTTTGTGTGTGTGTGCCCTTGGATGGGTTAAATGAGAGCACAAATTCTGAGTATGGGACAACATTAAATAACACATTTCAAATTGGCAACAAAACTCGTACTATTAAAACACAGTTTTATTCACTTCATAAAAAAACTCTAACAACTGAATGGAAACTAGCATTGTACACTTGTGCACTTAAACTAGGACATGTCCTACTTAGGTAAGTTGTAGGTGTTTTTCTTTTTCTTTTTTTTTTTTTGTAAAAACTGAGAGAATGTTCTACTCTTGACAGCATCTCCATGTTTAAGGGGGACAGTTTACACATGTGCAGTGAGGTTTTGCCCTCCAGTAAATGTGCTGTGGGAAATGATCTTTCCTGAAATGATGAGTCCTTCAACTCAACCACAACCATGATGGCTAAAAAAAATTATTAATACAGATAGTATACAGGGATCTCTTGAAGATAATTAAAAAAAGAAAGTCAGTCTGCTGCATCATAAACCACTCTTATACATTTCTAATTGTGATGGCTTTCACAGTAAGGTCAGAGTCTGATATAGAACAGTGACGTTCTTGTTGTCATTTCCAGCTTTGTCTCTGTAATGAAAGCACCCTCACTGATGATGTCAGCACTTGTGCCAGGAGCAATTTGCATTCAGTCCCTTGGGCTCTTTGTGGTGGTGATGGAGAAGATTTATGCCCAATAGTGGATACATCACTGTCACCATGTAATCATAATAAACACAGCAGCCCATCCCAGCTGATACCTCGCTTTGAATTTAGAGTACGGGTGAGGACTCACATTTATAGTCATCTTGGAAGTCATATACAAGCAGTCATCTCAACATTATACAGTCCAAATATGTAGGCACGCTGTCACCTGATAGCTAACGTATTGATTTATGTGCAGAAAACTAACCTGGCACACTGACTATTGAAAAGCACAGCGAGTGGGGTTTGAATGGCAGCTCTGTTGTCTTTAAATTAGACCAGCCTTAATTTCAGTTGCATCCTAAGTTGGGTTATTCATTTTTACATAATTTATGTAACAGACAGTTATGATTACAGGGGGAAAAATAGTTTCTGTTCTTGTGGGTGCACAGTGCTGTGCACAAACCAAATTACTGGCCTATATTACTAGAGGAATAGAATTTCCATTATTTACTTATCCTTGTGGTGTTACAAACCTGCGTGTTATCTTTTTTTCTGTGTAAAACATAAAAAAAGCGTTAATACTGTATGCTGTAACTTTTGATGCATCTGTATGCTGTATTCCAGGTTTTCTGAAGCTAATGGCATGAATTTAATTGAATTTAATATTTATTTATGTTTATAGGGTTTGAGTTGCTATTATAATGAAGCACATTTGTCTTGGGTGTCTCATTAAAGCTGTGTTGTGGTGAAAACAGAAGTTCACCATTGCTTTGAAATCAAGTTAATCTTTATAATGCACAATAAATGTTACGAAAAGCACATCATTAACTAAATAAGTGCTTATGGATTCTTAAGGGGCACTGAAAGTCACTAGAGTCCAAAGATGTTTTGGATCCAACTGATCTTGATGCAGATGATGTAAACTTCATCAAATATGAGACAAATTCAAATTCTGCTGTAAATTCCGCTCCATTGAGGTCAGTCGGTGTAGGTTCAGTTCAATAACTGTGAAGTTCATCAATTATTAACAAGTTCAATTCAGCTATAGGCAGTTCAATCATCAGTCAGTACAATGGTTGATTCAATGCAGTTTAATAATAGCATCGATGCTGCAAAATTCGTCAATTATGAAGCAAATTTGATTCAGCCATAAAGCAGCTCTACAGACGACAATAGAGTAATCATGCAGCTCAGTTCAAGTTTTATTCTCATCCAACAGTGTCGGTACAGTCAAATGAATAATGGATAATCCTTAGTGCCTTTTAACCCCCAACTGAGCAATACACAACAGAGGCAAAAGATTGTTTGTAGTTTAGTTTTGTTCTACAAAAGAAAATAAGTCATACAGGGTTGAATCAACATAAAGGTGAGAAATCGGATAATTTCACGTACATTTACTGTATTTATTTATCTGTTTGTTAAACTATCACTCTAAATTTGTAAAATATTATATCAGTTCAACTAGACTGTATGTTTAAGTTATTATTATTATCTTTTTTATGTTATTTACTTGATACTCTACATTGAAATATGTATTATTTTGGAAAGAAAAACAGTTATTTAGAATTTCATGTTCATTTATCAACCAATGATAACCTTCTGAACAATTATTTTTGACATAATTTGACATCCAGAACTTTTTGTGCTTGTTTTATTCACACACACACACACACAAACACACACACACACACACACACACAGACACACACACACGCACACACACACACACAAACATGCAGTATAATAGCACATCTAACTACCAACCACCCTGCATTGTAATGAGTGTTTTCATCTATATTTTTACATATTTCTCCCTATGCTTGAAAGAACCTAACCTAACCCTAACCCTAGCCCTAACCCTAACTCTAACCCTAATTATAAGAAAACCTGTACAGAGTCACCAGCCACGCCAGGGTTCTGATTCACCGCGCCTGCCTTCACTGTGCACTTCTCATTTGTCTGGTCTTGTTGTTACCTTACACAACGAACCTGCATGGCTACCTACCTGCGCTACTTTCCTTTTTCAGTCCGCCATCCGCATTCACCATTGTGGACTCTTACCTGTTGTCACAACACACTGTTGTCTCAGCTGAGTCTGCTTTACTCATCCATAATAAGTCAATAAACATCTGTATCTATCCCTGTCCTGTGTCCTTCTGTTTCATATCAGCCTGAACATGCAGGGTGTGCTGCCATGGACTGACAGGCAAATAATGATGTACTTAACTTTCCGAAAAATGTCAGGAAAAAAATATATACAGTATATAATAACTATTTATAGCTACGAAGATTTAATGGTCTAAAATACAGCAAGATTTCTATAAAAATCTGTTTCATTATTTTTTGGACCTTCTTAAAGGGTCCTATACATTTTAACGATTGATTAAATGTGTAGTTTAAGTATTAACAATGTATACAGACAATTTGGTTGTATACTAGGACAATTTCTTTTTTTTTAATAGATTAAATGCATTTCTTACTCTATAATATGTAATGAGAATATTATATTATAATATTAATTATATTAAATTGCAAATGCAAATGCACCTTATTTAAGCCATACGCATCACTATTACCTACAGCTATATCACTGCTAAATGTTGAAAAATGTGTTAATAGTTTAACTGACTGCTGTCGATTTGAGATGTTTTTATATCTGTATGAATGAGCAGTGGGAACATTGCTGTCTTTAGTTTAGTTTAACAGCTGCATCATTTGACTGAAACAGATAATGGAAAGATAAGCTTAAATCTATACTGGAAAGCACAGTTGAGTTCAGAGTTGTTTGGTGATACATCTCCGATTATGAGTATTGCTAAGTGTTTTGCATTTATAAATGCTGACCTCTTGTCCAGTGGAGTGACACTCTATGCTCTTTGTGATTGCAAGATTCTATTAATCAGAGTTATTGATTCTAGTAGATTTATTGATCAGCTCAAGTGTTATCTCTCTACTCTTTCATATTATTTTCTAAGCAGACCTGAATAAATCATTTGAGCATGCAATATTATATCGGTAACATGCCTAGGTATGCTTATTAAGGAATCTGTTTTATTTGGCATTACATTTGATTTTGGTTCAGTGACAGCATGGGCTTCAAATTAAGACATTTGCAGTTCATTTTTCAATTCAACTTTCATTCCAATACTTATTCAGACAATATAGAAGCATTTTTCTCAAATGCTGTCAGAATTTTGAACCCCGTTATATCTTCAGTGCTTTTTGGGATATCTTGAAACAAGCCCATGCATGTTTAATGTCCAGCCATTATTCCAGAAATTGAGTTTGATTTAAGCAGGACAGTGAATAGGGCTGTTGTTGACTTTGCTGTTCTGCCATCATGCTAAAACGGACTATTTCTGCAGGCACTATGAATCTGATGAGGACTTTACCTCACATGAAACATAGCTGCTCACCACAAAGCATGCTGGGAGTGAAACCGGATTGTAAGTGCATCAGGAGGGACCTGCAGTCCTGTTTGCCTGTGTTAAAACCATTCAGAACAGGCTGTATTTGTAATTTCCACAGTTCCACATGTAGTGCCAGCCTGCGAAAAGCATTTTCTCTCACTTCCAGTAGATAAGGGGCTTGTGTGAACCCTGCACTTTTCAGAACAAGACGCAGCTGAAGTACTTAGCCAGGCACATGCATTAGATAAATCAAAGTGGAAAAGAATTTGGCTAGGTAGAGAAAGTGATGGGGATGTAAATTCTGTGCAACCTCACATTTACCACTCAGTTTTATGCAAATATGAAGCCTCAGGGAGCGGCTTTAAGCAGTGGGCAACCTTTTGTTTTTCGATTTTGATGGTTATGGCACTCTTTTTGAAACACATTAAGGTTATTTTGTACATATATGCAATTTCAACAAAGTTTAGTGAAGTATGATGTGTAGTGTAACAGTCTTAAGTACAGTGTATAAACAGAAAAACAGCCCATTGATGTAAATGTTGCCCCCTCTTCATGCAGACTGCATTTCATCATAATGACATCAGCATATTTTGAAGTGCCATGTCTCATTTGCAACATCAGGAAAACAACCAGCAATCATTATGAAATTCAATAAATTTGTCACATTGTTTCTTGTCTCAGTGAAAGACAGCAAATGATTTAATGGTCTCTTGACATGATTACATTTTGTGTGATTGCATATAATACATTTCGATGGGCTTTATCAGATTGTGACATACCTTATCTTATCAGTTTATCTGCTGTTTATCAAAGCATATAGGGAAATCAAAGTAAATGCCTTTTAAGTGAAACAATGTAGCAAAGATGAAGGCAGTTTCTAACAACATCTGTGCTTACGGATTCAGGTTTGACTTCAAACATGCAACATCAAAGAAACTCAGATCCGCCTGCTATAGTTAAATGCACTTTGTTGGTTAAAATCATTTTTATGTGATATCTAAGATGTGACCTTTTGACCTTACACAAGCCTTACACTGATTAAGCACTTCAATAAACATAAGGGGTTAAGCTTATTTGCACTTATTGTCTGTGTTGTTCTAGCACCTAATTCAATCTCATGGGTTCTCAAACCACTATTTTAAAACGCGGTCAATTTTTAAATTGCTTTTTGTTTTCGTTAAAATATGGATGGTGTCTATAAACCACTGACTGTAAGCTGTTTTGTATGAGTTTGTGAGGTGCAAAGCAAGGTAAATGCAATACTATTCAGTGTAAAAACACACCTACTGTATAGCACGCCAGTCCTTTTATTCCAGACTCAACTCAAATTTAATACAGTCAATATAGATTTTTATTCTTCCGTTTCTTAGCTTATTCTCGCCTATTTTTCTTTTCTTTTTGCTCAGTGTCTCACTCTTTTCTTTTTTTTTTAAATCTCAGTCATTTGGTTTTCTCGATGCCCTCTCTTTGACGGGGCTGCTGTTTGCCGTGACCTTGCAGCTCTTGTGTTGTGCCGCTGCCAGTCGTCTGTCCAATTACAGCATCCTTTTAGGGTCCGCCTCAAAGCATATCAGCTTGGCAATCCTATTCTCTGTCCAGATCAAAGCAGACAGCAGCTTCACAAAGCCTCTAAGTTTTTTTTTTTGTTGTTTTTTTTTCACACAAACTCTTTTGTGTTCTTTGATGTTCTTCATAGAGGTATTGCACTGGACAGTGAGAATGATGAAATCCCAAAAACTCCCCCCCACAGTACACAAAACAGCTGTCAGCTAGTCCTCATGCCAGGCTTTCACATTCTATTTGTGTTATTGTATATATATTTTTTTATTTTATCACTTCTAACCAATACACAATATGCCATGCAGCTTGCTTGCTAAAATAATAGTTGCTTTAATATCAGCGTTCAGCCTGAACACTTTGGTGTTTTTGTGTTACAGTAGTTTATCTGAGTTTCACACTTGCTATGATGTGATCATTGGATCTGTTCCAAAACCTAGTGAGTTTCCTTAATGCCTACTTACAGTCAGTTTCCTGTCTATCATGTATCTTCATAAGTGATTGACATGGAACAATCTAGTTCGTGGATGGGCATCTTTAGTCCTGGAAGGTCTGCAGAGTTTAGCACCAACCCAAACAAAACACTTCTGCCTGTAGCTTTCTAGTGATAGAAATTGGTGATCTTGTTCAGGAGTGTTTGATCAGGGTTGGAGCTAAACTCTGCAGGACAGTGGCCCCCCAGGACCAAATTTGCCCATCCCTGATCTAGTTCATATGCAGTAAATCTAGTTTCCCCACAAACATATCTCTGTTGGTGCTGTCCAGTTCTGAATGCAATAGAAGTGTTTTTTATGATTAACATCTATACTGCTTTATTGCATTCATTGTGTGTAGTTTTGATGAATTTACAGAAGAAGAGGAAAATCAAAGCTGAAAGTAAGGTCAGAGCCACTGCAACAGTAACCAGGACTTGACCTTCAGGATATTGAGTCTATTCTGTAGTAATATAACAAGGACCTGTTTGTTTTAAAATGTAACATAACATTAAATCCATCAAAGGAAATAAAAGATTTTTCAAAGACACAAAGGACACAGCATGCATTTGGATAAAGAGTCATTTCTAGGAATACAGAGAAGAACACGTGGAGACTCAGTTGTGCTCATTTGATTAGTTGAATCCGCTTAGACTTGTAATTAACCTTGCTTGTTGAAATGTGCATGAAATCCCTTTTCCGCCACACAGTTCTGACAAAAGTGGAAATGTTGAAATATTGTCATAATTATGAGAAAAATGGGTTAAAATTCATAATTCAAAACACTGAAGTAAAAAGTCTTATTACATACAAAATCATAAGTGTGAGATAAAATTCAAAATTATAAGATTCTATCAGAATTATAAGATAATGTCAATAAATTTATAAAAAAGAAGTTAAAGTTACAAGAATTGAGTCATTTATATGTCATTTATATTACAGATTTTTATGTCATTTAAAAGTGTCAAAAGTGTAAAAAAAAACAAACAAACAAACAAAAAAAAACATGATAAATTGTGGCAGAAATTAGCTTCCAGAGTATCGAAAACACTCAAATTTAGAATTACATACCCCTTGCACATTATATGAATTTAAACAGTTTAAAAATCTATTTTAAAACCCATTACACCCTATAGGATAATGCTAGTGAAACATGAACACAATGCTGTGACTTCTCCAATATTCCACCAGCAGTGTTGATTATGGAGAGAAAACACAGTTTTGGAGGAAAAACGGTTGAAATCGCACAACTTTTGCATCGTTGTATTTGCTACACTGATTTGATGTTTTGGTCATAGTTTTGGTAAATTCCCGTCAGAAGAAAAGCAAGTAGCCCAAGTTACATTTTGACTTACGATTTCCAAGAGAAACTTTGTCTTTCTTTGGAACAGCACAATTTAATTTTATTTTTTTGGAGTAAATGAAGGTCTGTTTTGATATAATCTCGAACTTTAAAAGGGACATAACACACCAATCGCATGTTAATCTTGAGCACCTATAGAGTAGTATTGTATCCTTCATATCTCCAGAGTCCAGAGTCTGAAAACGGCAAATAATAAATATTTGTTAGATGCACATAGTGCAGTATCTACCAATTCACCATGTCAAAGTTCCATCCAATCATGCTGGTACAGTAAATGGAGCATCTCTGCCATTTATCTAATTTGAATGTTTCAGGTGTTTGCTCATAAACCCTCAGTATTTGCTTTATTGATCTGACACTCCATCAATGATGGTAAACGTGCATCACATTCACCTCCTGCTTTGAACCATAACACTCGGAGTGGGATGAAAAGGTGAAGAGGCACCTATCACTAGAAATCGCTCGCGGGCATTTCCCCTCGAGGCTTCTAGAATGACACTTCAACAAATTGAAATCGATGGCCATTTGACTAGTGGCAGAATGACATTTGCAGTGTTTTGTGTAAATTTAGATACAGGAAAATGAGATGCAGTATTTTGGTTTATCCTTTCCTTAACACTTCTTATTTTATTACAAATTATCCTCCTCTGGCATATATTTTAATTGGTGCTTTTAAATACTATCCATTTAATAACCAATTTAATAACATTTCCTTGCATTTCTCAAAACTGTATGCATACAGACATGTATAATTTGTATATACATATCTGGCCATATGGACCTGCATAATGTCTCACTGTTTTTCACATTTTAATGGGTGTTCTCATTTTATTGGTTTTATTGACCATGAATGTAACATTTCAGTTCTTTACTTTCTGTTGCAGGTGTCCTTAATTTCCTGAGCCAGTAATCAACAGGTAGTCCATCGCACTCTACCTGGCCCTATCTGCCTCTCCACACAGTTGAACAGATTGGCATCACTTTATGAAAGAGAGAAAGAGAGTGTATTTGTCTGAATTTCAATTGAAGCCCATCTCTGTATCATGACTCACCAGCATCTGCAGGATCACAACTAACTACACGTTGGCTAAAAGCGCTTTCCTAAATAAACCATGGAAAGCAAGAAACTTGCTGACTTCACACGCATACTTAAAAAATCAAGAGTAATAGAACACCATATAATAGCATCATATTATTGTTTAGTGGAGTGGTTATCAAAATGTGGGGTATGTATGATATTGTAAGAGAGATTTACATTATGTATGAGAACTCCTCCACATATTGTGCAAATGTGCTGTGCTTATAAACAAAGACATTTTTGGTTTTGGTATTTGAGGTTTGTTTTTAAAGTCATTCATCTCCCGTGTTTCACAGATGAAATAATATATTCTTTTAGTTTCAATATTGCTCCTACAAAGCAGCACATTTTTTTTTTCTTCAGTTTCTCTTATCCACATTAAAGTTTTTTTTTTTTTTGTTACATTTTAAGTATTTTTGCAAAACAGCAGTATAACAGAACACTGGGCCTCATTTACCAATCTAATGTAGAAATGAGCCCAGATCTGAGCACAGGAATGATCTTCTGATTTAGAGTCTTGTGACCTCTGACCTGGAGACAGAAATGAATCCATCAGTCCATCCATCCACCCACCCATCCTAACCATCCTAAAGACTTCATTGGCTGAGTGCCTGTCTAGTGTTTCTAGCAATATGCCCTGAATGTTTGATTAAAGCCCTTGAGCCTAAACCAGGGGTCACCAGCCTTCCAGGGCCGAGTCTGGAGTCCACTAGCCTAAACCGTTTAATGTGTATGAGCCAGTGTTAACCCATAACAGAATGCTTCTTTAAAATTGATGCATTGTGTGTGAGGAAATAGAGGGATTCATAGCAATTCTTCAGACAGACAAATAGTATAGGTTAAATATTATTGCAGATGTTTTTGAATACATTTATCAGTTTTTTTTCCAAAAGGAGAACCATACTGTACAACAGTATTGCCACTGTATTTTACCAAATTATGAAAAATGTAGTCCTTACAACCACACAATATTTTGACCCTGCATTCGCTGAAATGGTCTCGAGGGAATCGATGCGTGACACAGGGTCAAATAAGCACATATTGCTCCAAGCATCCTGAATTCATAAGCATTCTTATGAACCTTCAGTAACAAACAAACAGATGACTTTCTATGGCCACCCCGCTCCAGGTTAAACGCCAGCTATTAATTATTTGACTGCTTAGTTTTGGAAGCTTATTTCATTATGCAGGGACTGAACCTCTGACCTGTGCTGAGAGAGTGTGTGTACCTAATGTTTAGTCAGTCATAAATAGCCACTTATCTGGAGTACAACCTTTCGCAGTGATGACTTAGAGCAGAGCAAGAGTTGGACAGTAATTGTATTCTCATTAAGGGTTCGTCTGTGCAATATAATTATGGACCTCACTCAGGAAATAATACCATGTGTTAATGGTTCAATAGACATCAAGTTGTTACTTCAGGTCTGAAGATTAACATTTTTGCAGTTTAATAGGTGGTCTGTTTTTGTAGAAAGCATGTGTGTGTGTGTGTGGTATATGTGGTTTATGGGGACTCTCCATAGGCGTAATGGGTTTTATTCTGTACAAACTGTATTTTCTATTGCCCTAACCCAACCCTACACCTAAACCTGACCCTCACAGGAAACTATGCATTTTTGGATTTTCAAAATAACAAATTCTGTATGATTTATAAGCGTTTTGAATTATGGGGACACTAAAAATGTCCGCATAAACCACCTCCTCATTGTAATACCTGTGTCATACCTATGTCATTATACAAATTTGTGTCCTCGTTAACCACATAAACAAGCTCACACACACACACACACACACACACACACACACACACACACACACACACACACACACACACACACACATTAAAGGGTTAGTTCATCCAAAAATGAAAATTATGTCATTAATAACTCACCCTCATGTCGCTCCAAACCTGTAAGACTTCCGTCCATCTTTGTAACACAGTTTAAGATATTTTAGATTTAGTCCGAGAGCTCTCAGTCCCTCCATTGAAGCTGTGTGTACGGTCTACTGTCCATGTCCAGAAAGGTAAGAAAAACATCATCAAAGTCCATGTGACATCAGAGGGTCAGTCAGAATTTTTTGAAGCATCGAAAAAACATCTTGGTCCAAAAATAACAAAAATTACGACTTTATTCAGCATTGTCTTCTCTTCCAGGTCTGTTGTGAGTGTGTTCTTGACACTGCTAACATATGACGCTGCTATTTATTTATATTATAGCTATTTTACATAGTTGTCAAGGCAACAGTGCTAAGTTTTTCATCTAAAATGTATGCTTAATTTTATTTCAGCTTTATTTCAGTTATCAAAATAAATAGTTTAAACAGATCGAGTTATCAATAACAACACTTAGGAAACAGATATCACAAAGTAGTTGTTATTATCATTATTGCGTTCTGTGCAAATGTGGGCCGTGCTTAAACCATAAATTAAACCATAAATCGCCAAAACAACAGTATATATATATATATATATATATATATATATATATATATATATATATATATATATATACAGAAAAAAATAAAAATCAATTTCAAAGCCAATTATGTTCCCTTCAATATTTCAATATAGCAAATATGCATTTGTATAATTTATAAACTTAATTAACAATGTTACATTTTCAATGTTCATGTGACAGTGGCTGCTAAAAATTCAGTTTTGTAATCACAGGAATAAATTACATTTTAAAGTATGTTAAAATGGAAAACAGTTCTTTTAAATTGGAATACAGTTTTAGAATATTGCTGATTTTATTGTATTTTTTATTTTTATTTTTTGGTTACTCATTAGAATGTATTTGTTCTCAATTGATTATACATGCATTTCTGATAAAGTATATGGCTTTGTTTATATACAACTGAAAAGCTATGTAAATGTAATTGCATTCTTGTAAAGAGTCAGATCATGTGGATGTTGAAATATACAACAATTACACAGCAGTAGTTGCATGTCCTTTGACAAACATGCTAAACAATGGTACTAATCACACTCAACTCTGGTGATTTTATGATTCTCTGTTTCCTATCCTTTCTCCACTCTCCTATCAGTAGAAGTGGCAAAAGACCAAAAAGAGAAATTACACCCATGACATTTTAGCGATGTATCCACCTGGCTAGAAAACAAAACCCACTGTCCAATTACTTTCGGGTTGTGCATAAATGAGTGTAATTCCCACACGGTTCACAGTTCACGGATATAAATGCATTCAAATGAAAACTGGCCACAGGTGCACATTTTCAATTCAAGTGGATCACTGTCCTAAACACTGCTATCAAATAACCAGAACAAGCAAATTCAGTGTTTTCACAGTTATATACAGTATAACAGTGGCATAATCTCGTGCAGTTCTGATAGCATATGGTTGATAGTTTGGCACACATTTCAACCTCACACCTGTAACACTATAGTAGGGCCTTTCCCAGTTCTTTACAGCTTTATTCTTGTTCCATTGTATTTAAATCATTTGTCTACCACCATATCTTCACATAGAATCGAATCACACCTCATGAAAGTGACTAAGTGTGGTGGGGAGGGTTTTACAGGAATAGTGGCATGTTGTGAAAGCTCATAATAGATGTTCTTTAATATCCTTTCATAAATTCCTTCGGAGATAGCGCTCGATTTAACAAGCCCCTGTCTCTGCACCGCCTTATCTGCAGGCAGCAAACATCTAATTTGAATTTGCCTCTTTCTGACATCCATTGGATGTAACAAGTCATCCACAGTCAAGTGGCAAATCATCTTTTTCATCGCCGATAAACAAGAGGGCTCCAGGCAATCTCGGTAGCTTCATGATATTTTAATCTTTTTTTTGGAGCTTGCATAAGTTGCTCAATGTGTTAAATATTCTACATTTAGAGAAGGTCAGCATGTCTTTGGTGGCAGAAACAGTCCCAGCTGTATATAGTCAAATATCCGGCAAATCTTATTTCATTCTGCGTTCTTCCACCACAAAAGTGTGCTACTTTAATGCAAAAGGAATAAGGCTTTAATATAGTAATTGGTAGTGACCTTTATCTTTACCACAATAGGTTGTTTAACTAAGGGGCTTGGGAATGTAAAGCTCCACAAAGAATAGATTTCAATAAGAGTGATAAGAAAGGATACACATGACATGCTGGTAAGGATCCTTGTATCTCATTTATGAGAATATATCATCCCCACAAATACAAAGCTGTAACCTATGGTGCCTCCACTTAGGAACTGAGAAGCTATTAGAGCTGTTTAGAAACTTATTTTCTGTTCAGAATACAAAGGCAGGCCTGAAAAACCTACTGCATTCAGTGAGTGCCGGAGCTCAGTCACATATAGGTGCTAAGAATTAACCCCAAATAATAGACTCTCTGTATTACCAGGTATACTAATGACATTTTATAATGGAATGGTAGCCTATTTCGTTTATTTGAGTGGGCAGGCTTGAATCTGTAACCTTTTCATATGCAGGAGGTCATGGGATGCTATAACACCACTTTTTAAACATCTGTAATCTCAGAAATGAGCAGCTAAATAAGGCATGGAGTCCCTATGGTCTTTTTAAAAGACATTTTAAACCAATTTGAGTGTGATGTAGACTCAAGATGCAATGGGTGATTAGAATTGACATGGGGTGTTGGTATGATTCTTTGGGGTCTTCATGAAATGTCTGAAATTTCTCAGTGGTACAAGAATCAACAACTTTTTTTTAGTAGAGGTCCGATAGTGGATTTTGACAATACCAATAGCTAGGTTGGACCACACTGGCCGATAGAGATTAATCAACCAATATTTTTTTTTAATGAATACTAAACAAAAACTAAACAGTTCTTTACTTCAAAATACTTTTCATACTATATTACATATTATTACCTAGTGTTAACAGAAGCAACTTCACATTTAAAAATGTATT
The DNA here is from genome assembly GCF_003368295.1 of Carassius auratus. Classification (NCBI taxonomy): domain Eukaryota; kingdom Metazoa; phylum Chordata; class Actinopteri; order Cypriniformes; family Cyprinidae; genus Carassius; species Carassius auratus. The sequence continues at coordinate 9,882,797 of NC_039243.1, forward strand.
AGTAGACATTGAAATGAACACACTCCAACTATATACATATACTTGGATCTGGAGTCCACAGCGGGAGAAGAATGGTGCTTCTCAAGGTCTTGCCAGGAAGGCTAGTGGTTGAATGAACTTCCTAAGGCTGTGAGAAAGGGATGTTTCACTTCTTTTGTGTGTTAAGTGTTATTAGTACTCCGTTACAGCATTACTGTTACTATCTTTTCAGTTTTAAATAGAGGACATCATGCTGTAAACATCAGGTCGGCGTTTCATTCTGATTTGAACGTCAATCATTTATGGTAATGATAATTTAGGTAATTGCTTCCCATGGCTGCTGTGCTTATTTATGGTTTCACTTAGGCTTTATAATGTCTTGTGAGCACTTATACAATTTTTTTTTTTTTTAAGTATTTTCTAAGGCTACCCCTAAAATTTTCACACAGAGATTCAGTAAAGAAATGTACTGGAGCTTGTATACAAATCGACTTCGTGAAGGGAATATGGGAAGACTCTTGAACAGCCTTGAGATTTGGCCTGACCTCCATTTTAGATGCTGAACCAATACATTAATGCAGTCCCCAGTGTTATGTTTCCCTTAAAAAATGTGTGTCTTAAGACATGTCTACATGTCTGCGGGGCTCTTCTTATACTAGTAGGTACAGTGCAAGTTCATTTGAACATCAAAGCTTTGCTATGAGCTGCATATTGTATTATAAAAACAAAAGATGTGAGCGGTTTGATGAAATAGTAATTGAATCCCTCTTATGAGGTATGAATGTCTGGAGAAACATCTGTGTAACAAGTTGGCCATTAAATATGCAACGGCATATTCAAAAATTCCTTTTGCATAAGATGGCAGTGCTTTAAAGAGAATTACCATGGCCTGAAGCTCATTCAAGTGTTGCCATTTAGCATGTGTGAATCTGATTGAAACAATCTCTACACTGCTTTTGTACATATCCAGTGTTGAGGTAAACTAGAGCCTGAATAATATCTGCTACAAAACCACAGCAGCCTTTAAAGTTAAAGGTGAAGTCTCCCCTTTTTGATATAAAAATAATTTCTCAACCCCATGTCGACATGTACGACAATCGAGACATTTTTTTTTTTTTTTTTTTTTTACTTCAACAAAAAGTGTAAACAAATTAAATTTGACACATTTTTACATTTGAACCAGTCCAACCAAGTGATCTATTTTTTTTAAAAGCACACTAAATCTATGACTGCCATTTTAAAAAAAAATCAAATCTCAGGCTATTTATATATATTTTAGTATTTTTTATAAAACATTTTTTCACCAATAAATAAATACATAAATTAAAAGACACACACGTGTTATGTATATTAAGGACATAATTTGTAATAAAGTTTATTAAGGGGCTTAAAAAAGTTTAGGTTAGAGATATAAAGCACATATTAATGGCTTATTTTGTATTAATAATAATAATAATAATAATAATAATAATAATTCCTTACATTTATATAGCGCTTTTCTAGCACTCAAAGCGCTTTACATTGTCAGGGGGTATCTCCTCATCCACCACCAGTGTGCAGCATCCACCTGGATGATGCGACGGCAGCTATATTGCGCCAGAACGCACACCACACACCAGCTTACTGGTGGAGAGGAGACAGAATGATGAAGACAATCAGCAGATATGGGGATTGTTAGGAGGCCATGATGGTCAGAGGCCAATGGGCGAATTTAGCCAGGATGCCGAGGTCACACCTCTACTCTTTTCGAAAGACATCCTGGGATTTTTAATGACCACAGAGAGTCAGGACCTCGGTTTAACGTCTCATCCGAAGGACGGTGCTCATTGACAGTATAGCGTCCCCATCACTACACTGGGGCGCTAGGACCCACACAGACCACAAGGAGAGCACCCCCTGCTGGCCTCACTAGCACCTCTTCCAGCAGCAACCTAGTTTTCTCAGGAGGTCTCCCATCCAGGTACTGACCAGGCTCAGCCCTGCTTAGCTTCAGTGGGAAACCGGTCTTGGGCTCCAGGGTGATATGGCTGCTGGCAATATTACCATATTTTAGATCCTTTTCCCCATACCTATGAGTATATTGAGGCAAAATTCATAGTTAATAGTTACGTGAGAACGTGAGAATTGGAATGAACTGTGACTTGACAGGAGTTCTTTTGCTTGTGACGTAGCACCCTTTACCTCCCAGCTTTATGCAGTGGATATTGTTTCTGTCACATGGTTGTTCTGAAATCCAGCTAAACTATCAAACAAAGAACATCTCAAAGATTCCATGCTGCATGTTGTGATGTAAATCATGTCTAAAGGAGATTTTAATTAAGGTAAATGGCAGATATTGGCACAGCAGTCTTGCAGCTAATCCTTTGGCAATGAGTTTCATTAGGCGCAGATCACTGTGTTAATCCCAGAGAAATGGCTGGAAACTCTTCAGCACACAAGAAGTCAGGAGGGGGTCGCAGTGCACTGGCGTACTTACCTTCTTGTCATTAAAAAAATAAAAAAATCCTGTTAACAAGGATCAGACTGAGAGCTTGAAGGCTTGTTTCTCTCACCGTGGTCAGTTAATTGTAGCCCTATAAGATATGTTCCATAAAAAGCAACAATGTGGACCTTTTGAGACACTCACTCCAAATTGTCATTTTTTTATATAATTGTTTTTGCAGATGTTTAATTTAATTTAATTTAATTTAATTTAATTTAATTTAATTTTAAAGAGTTTTTTTTTTTTTTAGATTTAAAATTGTGATTAAATGGAGGCAGCAAAATGTATTCTGTATTTTGTACTTCTGGTAATTGATTTGATTTTGAGATGTAAGCACTATCAAATAAAAACAAAAAAAGACCATTCATTTACATAACAGCCTACAATCACTAACTTTTGAAAACGGGTTTCAAAGAGCATGTTTTTGGAAACAATACTGTTATCATCTCTATCTAAAACAGTAAAACGACTCTTTGTGAACACGGTGATGTCATGCGCATATGTATTTGTGTTCAGTGTTCAGTCTAAAGGAATGCACGAGTTTCTTTACAACTACTGGCCTAGCATGCATAATGCAGTGTTTTTTAGTAGTTTTCACGGATTGCTGTGAATGGGGATCCTATTTACAACGTTGTCGTCTATACACAAAACTTCTCTATTTTTGTAGTACATTGTTGTTGTGTAAAAATACCTCGATGCAAGTTTGCAGGTATAGATTTAAGCAAACTTAATGATTAGAGAAGACCTGTATATGTCACTAGAGGAAACTAATATTACGAGATTTTTTTTAAAACTAAAACTAAATAAATGTATGCACAAGTGAATTGTTCACAATGAAATCTATTACATGCATTTAGAAAATAGACAGGATGCATTTTCATATGCTGACTTTACATTTTTAGTATTCATGCAGACTGAATAATTAAATCGGTGCTTATTTTTAATCTCAAAGTTACCCACTAACAACAAACTTTTATTTGTGATCACCTCATTTACCCAAAATGTTTACGGACACAGAGAAGCAATTTCAGAACATAGCGTATGGCAAACACAAAACTTGTTTGGTGACGGATATGAGCTTAATAGATCTTGCTTCTCAAACACACAGTAAGAACCATTCATTAATAAAAAAATGAGTTTGTGCCAACAAATATAGTACATCAGGTGCATGTGCAACAGTCGCTTGTTGTCCATCATGAAGCTGAATGGAACAGTTAGGAAAATAACTTGAATCGACACACAGAGTTGCAAGGTTTATTAGAGAATCAGGACTATAAAGGTATGCAGGATTCTACTAGTCTCTGAGCAAACCACACAACTAGTCCTTTTCTAAATGTAATACTATAGCCAACCTGGCTGCCGTGGTTAGTGATACAGTAATATAATTAAAGAAATGGATTTTAAATGCAAAAACTAGTGCATCAGATCACCATATGAATAACTGGGAAGAAGGAAGAAACTTGTTTCAACATAAGTTATTCCTAATACTATGGGTCATATTCATTTTAAATAGTAATAATAATAATAATAATAATAAAATCATTAGGAAGGAAAGCAGCACTTCTGCCTTGGTTCGGGCTGACACTACTTTACCATAGATTATATTCTTTAATATCTCTGTGTATATATGGCCAGTCAGTGAGAATGAACACCACATGAATTGTACCGCAGCCTGCACTGTAAACGTTTCCTTCACGAGTTTGTTTGTTTCTCATTTACAGCCAAAATTGGTTCAAAGAGGATGGGTGGCCAAACCCTCCAACTCACAGACATTTACTGGGCACATACACACACACGCACGCACGTCGCTGCATGGGACAAGATACAGTTCCAAGAAAATAAGCCGTAACAGGAGAGGAGAAGAAATCAAGAGAGAAGGAAGAGGAGTTTTGGGCATCTGTGGTGCGGAGTTAAAAGGAGTCCATGGCCTTGAATTCGCTGAGGGCTTGGACGGGGGAGATGTGTTTCTTCTGCGAGCCTCGCCTGACACGGGTCTGGCACTCCTCTGGTTTCTCTCTCTTCACCAGGGGTTTCTTCTCCGGGGCCTTCATGCGCCAGGACACCACCGGGGAATTGACCGCCGCCGTGCCGTACACCTTCTGGTACTTGGTGGAAGCCACATAGGAGGCCTTGACTGTGAGGACCACGGCGTTCATCAAGTTCTTGGCCGCATGGATGAGGGATGTAGCGCTGTCCAGCTAAAGCAATGGGGAGGAGAACATTCAAGTAAGTGTCTGTTGATGATAGCTATGGCTATGTTTGGAATAAATAATAATGCACTGTTTTGGTCCTAATTCACAGCATTAATAATAAATAAATAAAGTGTGAAACAGCATGCAACTATTGCACAGTTATAAATAAGCTTCTTTTTTTTCTGTCAAAGTAAAACCATGAAAATTTCTTTAGACATTGCAATGGCCGTGATATGACGTCAAAATAAATTAAAATAAATACAAAATGTCATAAAATACAACCTATTGATCTTCTATTAGTCAAAAGTCTTCACATGATACTATTTCACAGATCAGTACTTTGGAGCTTGTGTTGCGTTTTCCCATATTTACATATGTATAAATAGAAATCAATTGAACATTAAATGTAGCGTCACCGCTCTTTAAAACATTTATATGTCTATAAAAGACATTATTGTTTCAGTCAGTTTGAAATCAAGCTTTTGAAGCACATACAGTACAACAAGCATACTTTGTGATTGGATCAAAATCTGTATACCCAAAATCACCTTACCCCTGAAACAATGAGTTCTCCTCCCAGGTTCTGCACCTCAGCCTTGACCTTGCTGCAGATGTTGAGCTGGTGGCAGTAGAGGGCGATTCTCTGGAGGTATGCCAATAAGTCCTGCTTACAGGCTGAGTCTGGGCACTAAAAGAGATGGGAATACACAGCAGACACTTGACCTTTACATATCCACTGTGTATAGCAAATGTGAGGTGAGCAGGGTGAAGCGATGACGACTGAAGATGAAATTAGCTCAGGGGTTAGTCATCATAACATTTTGGCTAAAGTAGGCTCATTCGTAAATCTCCTGTTATCATCACAGTTGTTTATTTTGTTAATAGGAACACTGTACACATAAAAATAAAGCACAACATTAAACAAGCACAATGAAATGGAAAGTACTTCTCATCCCTGAGGGTTTGAGCAAACGTTTTATAATGGACACCAGCCCATATTACAGTAAATAAAACAACCTTAGTTCCCTTTAAATGTTTTGAAGCAAGCTAGTGGGGAGAGATGCATGCACTGTTTCTGATGTAATGACACGGCGATTGCTTATCTCATGAATATGCATTAGGTCATGATTATATGCTGTTGTGTAACTTTCCTGAAGTCACAAACTACTTAATATTCATGAACCAGGACTTTGGCATAATATAATTGGTAATGTGTACAAACTTTGCCCTGAGATCAGACCAGTTTTACATTATGTGCTGTTATTTCTATAATTTAACAGATTGTTACTGTATTGATAACTATTTGTAAGCACACGGCCATTCTCCAAATATATCTGTCTGGAAATTGGATCTGTTTTATTCTTTAACACATCAAAACTGTAATGTGAAGAATGCAATATCAAATTGATTTGTCAATAAGAAAACTGTTGTCTATTTTTCCATCTATAGGTTCATTCTGTGTAGTGCATTTACATGTAAGAACGACCCCTGTACTGTTTTTTTCCTCCCATTCAAAGCCATAGATGAGTACTTTCAATTTAATATTAAGACTTTTTGGAAAAATAATAATTTTACACATAAAGCACCTCGCATGCCAAGACAAGATTACCGCTTTGACACACTTCTAACACAGCGGTTAACTCAGTGACTTTGCATAAAGTAATAAGACCTGTCAGAAGTTGTTAAATAGTTGGTTCCAATTTTTTCTCCCTTAGCGTCACATGAACTTTGAGTGAAAAAGACTGATGAGACACATTTAATAACTGTTGAAGCTGCTTTATCTTTGACACGGCTGAGAATCTGTAACGTCCTTAGTGTTTAGAGATCGAGTGTCTCTCTTCAGGAGGCAACCTCTCGCTGTGCCGGAAGATGGCAACGGGGAAATGGAGAAATATAGAACCCTTTTTTCTCGCCTCCAGGGCCCAGCAGCTTTAGGTCTGCTGTGTCAAGTGCAGCAGTTACAGGAGCTGCTTGCATGCAATTCTGAGGAGGGCTGACTGCTGTCATGATCACACAAACTCCACTGTGGCCCAGCCAGGCAGTCCTCTATAACAAAACTGCTTTTAAAATATCTCCAATATATTAATACCAGCTGAACTGCAGCAGTCATGTTCGCATTTTCTTTTCAGTTGCATCCATAGTATTTAATCAGTGGTTTTGTGTAACATAACCAAACTAGACATATATTTTCACCAAAATATATTCAGTTGTATGTATATGAAGCATTATGTTATTCCTTTTAAAGTCAGTTTTAACTGTTATATGATTAGTTATAATTAGCATTGTGTTTGACAACCACAGCTTTACATTATTCTACCATTATACATTTAACTTGTTGTGCACCAAAACATTCAAAGCTTTACATACAGTAAATGATGCATACTGTATCCTATGATGGCTGTTGTTTCTGAATTGTTTTTATCTTTTCCAGTACTGACGAGCAGCTTGATTATTGAGCACCTGGTTCTGTTTTGCACCGCCTACTCGGAGATTCTTTCTGAAATGAATACAGTCCCTTGATAAGCCCAGAGAACCCCAGATGGCCATTAGTTGTAAATACCGTGTTAGTGGGAAAATGGTTTGATAAGGGACAAGTCAAGCCACCTGTTCAAACTACCCAATAAACACAACGTGTGGCAGTGGAGAGCATGGATTGCTGCTATGAACGGGACACAATGGCCTGAAGGGAGGGGTGTTCTGTTTTGGAAAGCAGGAACAGTCTGGCAGTCTCAGATGTGCTTGTACACTCGGATTACACTCTGATCAGCAATGTGATCAGGTTCCCCCTCACTCTTTTCCCTTTATCTAAGGGAAAAGAAATACGGCCAGAAAACAACAAAAACAGCATGAGGTCTGGCCAGTGGTGACACAGCAGGTTTCAGGCTTCTTGTATCTTTCTGATCAGTCTTCCAGTGTTGATGACAACAAAAGGGTAATTCCTGTTACAGCTGGGTACAGAAAAGAATCACCCCCTTTAAAATAATCACATATTGCAGCCTGAAGTTGCAAAAAGCATCACCCCCTTGTGTCAGTATTTTGTTGATCCACCTTCTGCTTTAATGACAGCCTTTAGTCGGTTGGGATTTGTCTCTAGTAACTTTGCACATCTAGGCTTTGCAATATTTGCCCACTCTTCTTTGCAGAACTGCTCAAGTTCAGTTAAAATTGATGGTCACTGTTTGTGGACTGCAGTCTACAAGTAATTCCAAAGATTTTCAGAGGGGTTTCAGTCTGAGCTCTGACTAGGCCATGTAAGGACAGTCATCTTTTTCTGCTTCGACCACAGTGTGGTCAGTTTTTCTGTGTGCTTTCATTCATTGTCATGTTGGAAGGTAAATCTTCTTCCCATAGACAACTTTCTGGCAGAGGGCAGCAGATTTTCCTTAAAATGTTGATGGAATTTTACCACAGTCCAAGTGCTCCAGTCCCTGCTGCAGAGAAACACCCCATAACAGGATATTACCACCACCATGTTTTACTTTAGGAATGGATTTTTTTTGGCAAAGCTCATTCGTGAATGCATGTGGCCTTTCTTGAGGCCACATTTTAATTCGCCACATTTGTGGAGAATTAGTGATATTGTTGTCACATGCACACAATGACCACTCTTTGTCGTCAATTCAAGAATTGCTGCAGTCCTCTTGGTAGCCTCTCTGACCAGTTTCCTCCTGGCACTTTCATTCAGTTTGGAGCAATCTTTGGATCCAGGGAGGGTCTGTGTTGTAACAAATAACTTCCACTTCTAAATAATAGAGTTCACGGTGCTTGTATCCTTCTTATTCCCTGTCATGTCCTTGGCATGTACTCTCATTACATCGATGTTGTATACCAAAGACAGAAGTCTAAACCTGTCAGCACACTATACCTAGCCTGTCAGTTGGACAGGAACAAAGCTGATGTCTTACCTGCTTTTACCAGTCAGTCAGAAGTCAACATTTTGCCTTTGACTAAAATCACAAACAACTCTGTGAGTCTTTCAGCCTCATTGACAAGTTTATCTTCTCACCCAAATGGGCAGGCTGGTAGACAGTTTGTATCCTTTCCAACAATTTCAAGTTTCTCTCATCTTTTTCAACGGAAGGCAATATTTCACAACCAAGCCTCTGCAGATGATCTGGAACAAAAATATTTAAACATCTTCCCCATATGGTTACTTAATTATGTGCAAAAGTTTGACTTGGCAAAAAAAGGGTAAAAGAAGTGCATATGAGAACATGAAAGTGCAATACATACAGTAGAAGGAAAGAACCAGATGGTGCATGATATAGCTGCCATCAACACATGCATACTGACGCACTCATAGGCACACCCTTAGCCTTTCTTTTATTTAAAAGTAGTAGAATTGATTAACTGTTGAAAAGTGTCAGTCAGCAGGTTCTGAAGATGTTGCTCATCTAATAATAAATTCAACACCTCATAGGAACTCATTATTTTACACACAAACCAGGGCTTTGATCTCACATCTTCATTGAGACACAAATGGGAAAAGGGGGTATTCTGACCTGGTCAGCCACGGCACGGGCAAGCTTGTCCATTCTGGATCCGGCTTCTGCGATTTTCTTTGCAGCATTGATCACATCAGAGGAATTCTTCAGAGGACCTTTGCCTCTGCAGTAGAGCAAAAACCCAGATTGTTACTCTGTTAGCTGATTCCTCAAAATGGACAGAGTGCAAGCTGCACAGAAAGCAAGCAACTCCCCAACATACAGTATGGTAGCAATTCCCAAATCAGAAGAAACCAAAGAAACACAATCAGCTACACTATCGGAAAAATCCATATTAGTTTTTTAAAGGTACATATTAGTAGCAAAATATTGGTAGCACTTTATTTTACAGTCTTGCTCCTCATTTACATACTATGTACTTATTATAGTAATTACAATAACTATGTAATAACTAGGTACTAACCCTGAACCTACCACTAAACCTAACCCTACCCCATGTAGTTACCTTGTATTACCAGAACTTTCTTAGATAAATACACTGTAAGTACACTATAAGTGCATGAAAGTACACGTACTGTAAAATAAAGTGCAAAAGGGAAAGAGAGTGTGGAGCAAAACAATAATTATTAGAATAATGAATATGTAAGTTCTCATGAAAAAGACCCCTTAAGGCTGATACAAGAACCCTTTGAATTTATATTATCATCTATCTAAATGTTTGCAGAATTCTCATTGACGTGGATGGATGTACCTAGTGAAGTCAGTCATCTCCATCATGATCATACACATCTGTTTGGCCAGCACGATGATGTCGTTTCCATTGTCGTCCCACTTGGCGACCTCTGCGTCCAGCTTGCTCTTTTCCTGCCTGAAGCTCTCCACCTGTTCGGCAATCTTGGCCTTCTCTTCCTGAGGCAGCTGAGCCATGATAGCCTATGGGGGGTAGTGATAAGACACAAGATAAAGATCAGTTAGACACGTCGCAAAAGTTTTTTTGCAACACATGCCCTTGTTTCTGGTTAAAAGTTTGAAAAGAAAGTACCCTCCATTTAGTTTGACTTGGTTTAACCCCAGTGAAATGCCTCTGTATAAGGTTTTGAAAATTAACACTTAATCATAAGACCTTCTGGAACCCCCTGACATCTCATGCTCATAAAGAGAAAATCCATCCTCTTTTCTTTCCCCCTCTCCTTGTCAAGGAATAAATTCTTGCTCTGTAGCGATTCTGAGCCAGTCTGAAAGGGCATTAATCTATCTGCAAGGTCACAGGCACTGTTAAGGCGCAGTATTATTTGTGAGATAAATGTATAATTACCTCACTTCTTACACCAGTCAATGAATTATGCATTTGTTCAACATTCTGTCAGAGCGGACGGACCAAACCAAAGCAGGGGACTCTGGATGCCATCAAGTGGGTGATTACTGAGAAAGATAGGTTTCGCAGAGGTGATCTTTTCCGCAGTTTCGTCTGAATTTAGTGGAGATTCGCCATCATAGCCAAAGGATGTCATAACATAAGAGCTAATTAAGAGCCAGCTGCTCATTTAAGATTTGTAGCTTTTTGCTTGTTTATTTAACAAGCAATTACACACTAAAAAGAAAAGTCCTCAGAGAAAATGTGATTAAAAGATGAAAATGATTTATTTTTCAGATAGGGTGCACTTCTGGGCATTTCAAATGGAGGGGTTGTTGCAACAGTGTCTGTGTCCGGAAAAAAAATATAAGCATAAGCATTTTTTTTTTAATGGCAAATGTCCCATATAACTGTGTGATGGCTTCTGAAAAAGCGGTTGAAAGGATTATGTTGTAAATGGTTCCTTGGTTATGACTAAAGCTCATTTAAAGTTCAAATTTAAATTCTTTAAATTCCAAGTCTCATTTTAACTTGGAAGTGATTACTACACAGTTTTAACACTTGTGGATCCAGTCTGAAATATACCCATCCAAAGAGCCAATCAGCTCCTTAAATACATTTGAAGCAGCCAATCGGCATTAATGAGCTGCTGCTTGGTTAATCCCAGCTCCTCTGATCCTAAAAGTGGATCGGATTTATGGATGGACGGTAAATAGAAGGGAGAGAGCACATTTCTTCCTTTAGCCTTGCTTAGAATTCACTTATCCCGAATCTCTTTGGCTCCTAACCGATAACAAGAGAGAGTGCAAGCAGCTTAATGCTCCAACAAATCCTTCCCCATACGCACTGGTGCCGATTCATTCAACACACTCATATTGTGTGCTGAACGTCTGCACGTGTACGTGTGCACACTTCTGGATTAGAAATCCCTCAGAAATGCTTTTTAATTTTTCTCATTTGAAATAAAGTGGCCTAGATACTGTAGTTCAATTTTATGGCTGACCTATCAGCAATGTTATCCTATCATGGAGCTAAGAGATAGAGCAGTGTTTTCTACGTGTCTGTCTGAAAGTGCGAACAAATAGCTGCTCTTATTTCTCTTATGAGAACTCAAAATCCATAAAACTTAGTCAAAGACTATATGAATATAACAGTAGTGATGCACATTTGATTTGCAAAAACACATTCATTCAAAGTAACATTCAGCATCTATGCATAAGATGCTACATGAACTCCACTGAACTGAAAAATAAAATCCACTATCATTTTTTTTTTCTCTCTTCCTATACAAATTATCATTTCCTCTCATTCGTGGAAGATAATTTCTTCTCAAGAGTAATTGATATCAAGCTGAGTGATGGTGTGTATTTGCGTGTGAAAGTCAGTGGTACTCCTTGGCTACATACTGATATTTTTGCAATGTCTCCTAAGCAATATACTGATATTCTTGTATTGTCTCACTATTCACACATACACTAATGTGGATTAAGCCTCAAACTCCAGTTAAACTCTTCAAATGCCGGCTGACACAGGTAGGCACACTAAGGGGGTGACATTGCCAAAAGTCTAATTTGTAGTCATATTTTACTACTATACAGTCTCTTCAGACAGCTTATGAAACTAGGACCAGTGCATGCTCCCCTGCTATGTTTCATATTGAACCTTATATATCTAGTCCTTGTTTCAAAACCTACATTCCACAATTGAACTTTATAAGTGATCGGACATTCTACTATACATATTTGATGTGCAATGTAGATTCGACTCTATTTATTTACACAAAATTAGCTGTTAGCATGTTGCTAACTAAACGGACATGTTAAAAATGCCTTTTCATTTTACTTCTTTTCTTCCTTGCTGTAGTGAAGAAATACAAATTACATTTCTCTTGCTTCGTCCACCATCTTGCATGTGTATTATAAGATTTCCTTCTTATACTTAACAAGGATGCTTGTTGTGCTGCCTTAGAATCTGTGTTTTTGCATTGAGAGAATACATGTCTTAAATGCCCTTACGTAGAAAGTTCAATAGGCTTTAAAAAAATCATATGTATGTGTATATTATATGTACATTCTATTCTGAGAGTTTTTATTAAACTGGGACCAAAAATGTTCATATATGGAGGACTTGAGCATATGTGTCTGCTCCCCTGCTATGATAAATATTGAAAAAAAATATATATACTATGTTAGATGCCATGTGACAGAACTGTAAAGTGCAATCATCACAGGATGTGTGTTTTATATTTTGTATCTGCAGTTGAGTATTGCAGCAGAGGCTAAATAATGTTTCATTGTCGAAGAAGTGAAAGACACTTTGTTGTGTGCATGCACTTGAGTGACTGGCCCTCTTGTTATTCTGACACTAGATGTACACTCAGTGGAGTGATAAGTGTTTTGTATTGTGAAAGTAGACCTGCTGGAAATGGCAGTAGGAACAGAAGAGGTTCATGTGTCATGTAGGAGTCACTCACCCTTGCGCTCTGTCCAGCAATAAGTTGGTCATCTTCTGTCTGGACGCTGGTGCGGCTACGGGCATCATAGTCTTCTTGCTCAAAATCAGAATCATCTTCCAATTCTTCTGGTGTCTGGGAGGGAGGGAGAGAGGGAGAGAGAGAGAGAGAGAGAGAGAGAGAGAGAGAGAGAGAGAGAGAGAGAGAGAGAGAGAGAGAGAGACCATTATTGCCACACCTTTGTGGTGTTTCATTAAGAAAAATAAATAGTTGATGGAAAAAAAGTGTTTTTTTTTTTTTTTTTTTTTTTTTGGAAAGGATCAATCAGTATGTTGTTTAAAATAATGGTTTTGCACATACAGAGTTTGGGATGACAGAAGGAGTACAGTGAATGATTCATTTTTAAGTGAGATATTCCTTTTAAAATATCCTAAATTTCATTTTTACTTTCAATTTCAAAACTGGTCTGGAGAGACATTAAAGGAGTAGTTAACTTCCAGAATTAAAATTATGTCTTCATTTATTCACCCTCTATCTGTTTTTTTTTTTTTTCAATGGTGTTCAACAACTGTTTAGAAACCAAAATTTTTCAAAATATCCAAGGGAAAAAAAAGTTCCGGGTGAGTAAATGACGACAGAATTTTCATTCTGGAAATTAACTACTCCTTTAACTTGGGGGTTTCTGTCGTCAACAAACTTTTTGTTTAAACTATATATCTATATTTTAAAGGTTCTCTGCTAAAGAGCTGATGTCCTTTGTCCTAGAGCTCCAGTTTGGTAACAATTTGGGACATAACATTTGGCAGACATCACGGGCAGCTGTGCGTTGCCACACAATGAGGGGGCAAAAGTCCTCTGATCCAACATAAAGACGTGTCAACCATTAAACCAGTCAAATCTCACTAAATAATTCATTCGTCCCACAGTTTGAGTTACAAGTGACTTGCATCATTGTTCTTCAATTCCCTTTTGGCTTTCTTGTGAGTAATATAAAAAGACGTTCCCTCTTAAAGTGGGATCAAACAATATGAGAAGGGGGAAAGGCCTCTAGGTTTTTCGGTATTAAGATGTGGATCTGTTTTCTTGTATTCAGCCTACCAGTAGTTTCAACATCAGTCCCACCAACTGCCTAATGAGCAAATTGGAGACAAAGAAAAGATAGTGTATCTTGACAGCCACCACTGTTTTAGACACTCTAAGTGGCAACGGTACAAACTATCGATTGAGAAATACTATAGCTTGAATCAGCTAAGTAACTTACCCCAAACTGGCAAAGTCTTTTTTTGTTACATGTTTTAATGGACATCCCAGTGGATAGAGATTTCACGGAGACATAAATGTAGGAGTGTATATTTGTGCACAAACCCATCTTGATTCGATTAGCAGGATACAGTCCTTACAAATAACTGTGGAATTTTCATTTCATTCATTTCATTTCACTTATACATTGGGAACAGTACTATTTTCAAACCTACTATACTATACTACAGTACTATTTTTTTGGGGGGGGGGGGGTGGTTTGAAGAATCAATATACAAGAAAAAATAAGTAGGATCTCTATTTACAATTATCACTCTGTTCCAAGCCAACTCCAAGCTCAGCTTGACATTATTTACTGACAACACACTGTTCAATATTGCTTGATTTCCCCACGGAGAAAGTGTCCATCTTAAAAAAAAAAAAAAAAAAAAAAAAAAAATGTCTTTTTGCAACAAAAAGACCAGTGTTTGTTAGTCATATTGAACCAAAAACATTCACAGTCTAGGTACATATACACAACAGACAAAGGCATAAAAAAAGAACATATTCTTATTGTATACCAAGGACATGCTGAATACCACATAAATAATAATGTAATAACGTGTAGCATTAATTCATAATCTAGTGCATCTACTTGTTATATTCTATATCAAACGTTACACACCCGCAATAGAACACTTGTAACTTTTGTTAATAACATAAACTTGTATTACATTACTACATTACATCAGGGGTTTTCAAACTGGGGTTAAGAAAACCCGCAAGGGGGATAATATTACAAAATGATTCTTTTTAGGGGTATTTTGTTATTAACCTGAAGAGAAACATTTTTACTTCCAAGTAAATACTCTCAAGATTATATTTTAATAAGATGCTTTGGCTTTATTACAGTGACAAAATAAAAGCCATTTATTTAGTTTTTGAAATGTGCTTTATAATATCACTCTCACTACTTTTTCCCAGCGTATGAATGGTTCTTTACACTGGATCCTCATATTTAGGGGTCCCTGGCATCAAAAGAGTTTGATTACATAACGCTTAACAGTCAATTAGTTAATGTTCACTCAAACAATAATAGTTTTTCTAGAAATGTGATGAATTTAAAGGGGTCATGTGACGTTGCTAAAAATAACATAATTTGGTGTAATGAGCTTATGCAGTTTAAGGTTCAAACCACACAATGTTTTCCACATAATGTACATTATTGTTTCTTCTCTATGCCCCTCCTTTCTGAAACGCATCGATTTTTACAAAGCTCATCATTCTGAAAGGCAAGGTGTGCACTGCTTGGTCAGTTATCTAGTGTGTTGTGATTGGCCGAATACCTCAAGCGTGTAACAGAAATGTTACGCCCCTCATCATGTGTCCCGGTGCAACAAGCCAAAAAAATAAAAAGTAAAAACATTACAAACAAGGCATTTGTTGCATCCAGTGGGGACATTATTACTGATTATAATTACTTATACTGTCTTTTTAAGTGTTGCGTTGTGTATCGTGCCGCGTAATTTGTGAATATTACACATCTGAATATTTAGGTTGAACTGTTCCGGAACAGTGTAACCACTGATTTCTAGTTTTGTCCTCTTTTGGAAGACCAAACAAAGTAGATTCTCTTTCACAACAAAACACACAACGACTCCACAACATGGTGGCGGCAACAGCGATAATAAAAGTTACACCTTTCTTTGCATGAACATTTGGGTGGCGTTATGCAAATCTTCCTACATCGCGAGGTAGACATTTTAAGAGGGCGTGGTTGACTCTTAACTTTTATCCATAATATCTCTTTGGATTTGAGACTTTAGTCATTGCAACTTTACAGATCTTCTTTATGCACCAAATACTTGTAACACTCCAAAGAGAAATTAAATCGCATTATATGACCCCTTTAAGAAAATTTTTGTTTTATATATCCACACATCCACTGGAATATGTTTGTGGACCTCTCAGCTCAAAACCCTGAATCTGTATGATAAAGTCATAACCCACAACATTATTTTCACATGCAATGTGTTTAATGTGTTGTTTTATTTATCACACAAACCACTTGGGCAATAAGCACAGTGAAATCCCCACTTGTGAATGGCAAGGACCTTGTGTGGCTCTCTAACTTGTACGATACTCACTCTTATCATAAGAACTGCTTTCCTGATGTCACGCACGCCATCATAAACGAGACGAGAGGCGTCAATGAACTCGTTCTCTTCGAATGGCTGTGGGGGGCTGGTGCTAAGAGCCTCGATGGCGACCTCAACCTGTTCTGCAAAGCGTGGCATCACTGGTAAAAAAAGAAGGACATAGAGGATTGTGTTGAGCTAGAGGCTGAGAGAAAGTGAAAACAGAAAGACAGATACACAGAAAAACATAAAAAAAGGATTACATACATCCCTCAAAAACCAGAATTTCCCTCAGGTGCCAAACATATCAGTGAGAAGATATAGTCAAAAGTGAGAAAAATGGAGAATATGTGATCCTAAGAAGCTAAGTGTCGAAATTCAGGCAGGCACATCTATTTCTACCATCTCCTCCCTGTCAGTCAGGCCTGAGGACATGGACAACAGCGGAAAAGCAAGACGGGAGAATGTCACCCTGAAAATAAGTGGAAGGGGCACCCTACTTTTGCCAATTAACCACTTCACCTTGACGGGAACACATGACCATCAGTGAGCCAAGGCATCGCAACTCAATAAAAGGCTACAGTGACACCTCTTCACCCAAAGAAAAAATAAAATAAATTAAAACATATAAATAATTATATCACTTTCCACTTTACCCTCCTTCAAGTCACCCTTCATCTTGTTCCTCAGTAACGGGCACTAAATGCTGGCTGCAGTAAGGGATTGTTTGGTGAAGACAAGAGTCAAGAATGAATAATGTTGACAGACATTGATTGAGTGCAGCTAGATGGCTGGGAAAGGTCTACTAATGTGACATCAGTTTGATCTGTTTTCATGATGAGCTGTATTTCAGCGTTTACACTTAACAAATTTGTTCGGACCACTTACCCTTGGTGTAACCGTTTTGATAAAATACTTACGGCTAAACCTGCATCGTGACAGTAAATGGACTTGTAAATAAATTGAATTAATGTGAAATGTCTATATAAAATGTTAATACAGTATCATTTTAAAGGGGTCCGACAATCTTATTGTGAATCCTATGCTTTAAAACTTGATGACTCCAGAGTAAATAATAGAGCTGACGATTAAATTTCTCAAACTGGACTGCACAAAACAAGTATGCTTCTTTGTGCTCCGCAGTCCACTGATTCACACTCAAGCTCCAGATCTGACACTGCATGACCTGCCTGCATACTCGACGAGGAAGGGGGAAATATCCAGAAGTCTTGAGTTTCCATGGCAATGTCACTGGTGGAGGGAGAACATATTGTGATCTAACCCTGACATCAAGTCACACTCATATCAATGCCGAGGACAACTTGGTGGATGATGAAAAAAAGATGGGCACAGTAAAAAGCCTCGTATTAAACCCTTGAGCAAGCTCCAAAGTGATGCTCTTGAAATATTCAACAAATGTATCAAGGAGTGAAAGGTCTCTAGATTTTTAAAAGCCAGGAACTAGGATATTATGACCCAAGAAACACTTGGGGACAGGAACACCATGGGGAAGGTGGGTCTTATGAGTGACAGGAAAATTCTAGAGTGTTGTCTTCAGCCATCTAACCAATTCAAAGCCCAGAGAGCCATTCACAATAATAGTGGATGCAGATCTGCAGGAAAAGATTGGTCTTGTGATTTTTCATGATAGTTTTGATTACAGGCATCTGACATGAGATTAACTTTAAAAGGGGACCAGTATAGGATCCTCTCTGACAGCCACTTTGCCTATTTGCCTTCTAAAATGGGCAAGTTCAGATTTGAATTTCAAATGAACGCATACTGTAAGAAATACAAAATTATGCAAAACATCCAAAAAAAGCTGCGGTAAAGGCTCTTTATTTGATTTCCTTTCTTCTTTCTAACCCCATCTTGCTTTAACACATATTTAATTCATTTAAATCCACTTATTGGAGAGGCGTAAAATGAGCTTTGGGGAATTTTGCTGTGACTTTTAAATAGAAATATTTAAATGTTCTTCAAGCCATTAATGAGTAAAGTTGCTGCTAGTGAGGAGCAAATTTAACTCAGACCAGTGAGAAATGATGAAAGGAGCTAATAAAACCCATGTTAGAATGGATTATTTTCTTTAAGTGTTTAACTCCAGATAAAGCAAGCAGTCAGATGTGTTCCATGAGCCTTCAAATGGTGTTTTCGCAAGTGTTTTGAGACAATGTTGAGGTGAATTGTATAAAACATGCTCAAACTGGGATTTTCTGTTTGAGAGGCTGAGGTCAGACCAGCCTAATGGATTCAAAATGAAATACTTGAAAACGCAATGAGACATTCCTAATGCTAATAGGTCTTACAAAACACTGCAAGTAATTCAAAATGGAGAAGGAACTCCTTTGACAACGAGGTCACTTGTGCTTTCATGGTTTCATTTACATTTTGGTCCTTAGGCTGTAGAATTTGTTAGCACTGCCGTTTCTTAGGATCTGCATTTTTTCCCTTATGTTTTGTTCTTCAATAACAAATTACTGGACTCATTGTAGTAGGCAGGAATTGACTAATTGTATTATCCTTGTTTTTGCACGTGCTGCCTCCTGTGTCTAACCAAGCAAACTCTTGGGTCGTGACATGCTGAGGAAAAAAGTTTTGTGGGGTCATTTGGCTTCATGAAGTCATTGCTTTTTTTTTTGGTACATGAGCAAACATGGCCTTTAACCTGTCAGTGAAACACTTTATTTTCCATAAAAATCATGTGTGAGTTTGTGTGTGTGTTAGATGGAGGGCAGTGATTAGGTGGCCATATTTCATCTCTGCATGGTCACCCTTTGGCATGAGCCCTACTCACTCTGCCATACTCCATGACAGTATTGCTACTGCTGCCTTCTACTTGGCACTATTACATCAGCCATATTTCTCATCAGCCTGAGCATAACCTTAATGATGAGGTAATTTTTTCCCGCATGAAGATTAGTTTGGATCAGGAAGAGGATGGAAAGGATAAAGAGAGAGGTGAAAGTCATCACAGCTTTGCTATTAGACTATTGATTTTCAAGCTCAAAGACACAATTCGAGATTTGTGAGCACTATGTGCTGAAGGTCCTTTAGCTTTGTATCTTTACAGACTTTGGACCAGCTCCGCTTCTGTTATATTTACACTGGCTTGGGTGGAAAAGCAGGATAAAGTTCATGTTCTAATTAGGCTAAAAGATGTCCATCTGGCGATAAGGAACTAAACCAAAAAGTTGAAGAAATTGATAAGAAAGTGCCAGACAATGTTGGAAATGGAACAGCTAGTCTTAACTAACTTAGTAATTCATAAGAACCTGATATAAGCCTGACCTTGAGTTGTGAGTGATTCAAACTGAGTGATCCAAACAGTACCTGCTGTTTTACTCCAGTTGTCCACTGGAACACTTAACCTGAAAATTTTCTCTATTATTCAGCTGATTAAAGCGACTTAGTTGGGTGTCAAACATCTTAATTAAATGGAAAATACGTTCAGATGCAATTCACTTCTAATATATAATTTGCTAAGCCCCCACCCCAGTGCTATGTCTGGCCTAAATCTGCAAACTTTCAAAAATTCATTGAAATTTTGCATGCCAAGTCTTGTGCAATAATGGAAGGTCTAGAAGAATCAATGCAGCAATGCTTTATGATTCAATTCCGTTAATGTGGTGGCACCAAGGCTGTCACTTGAATTCATGGAGCATGGGACTAAATTTTTATGGGTGGCCCGCCCTCCCCTGGGCCTAATGAGTAGACTATATTACAGAGGAACTCAGTGGGTCCTTCTCATTAAAGGGCCTGGAACAACTTCTCCAAGTTACCCCTTTCCCTGACGATGGCCCTGTGTGGCACATACCTCCAAAAACAAAGGCAGAAGCAGAGACAAAATGAAATCTAATGAAAAAAATACCACCTTATCAATGTGAATACAGACAAGATGAGAGCCAGTCTACGCGTCCAGCCCTTTCACGATTCAATTATCATTTTCAATCGAGCATGCAGATATTTCTCTTGGTTTTGCTGAAGCAACTAGCAGAACAGTTTCTCATTCAAGCTGAGCGAGCATGAAAGAGTGTGCTCTCTTTATATATTAAAAAGACAAAGGTAGGTGGTGTATTAATTCAATTAAATGAAGACGGCAATGAAAAGCTAGTGTTTGGTCCTCATTAAAAGGTAGATGAAATGGTGAATTAAATATACTGTATCATACTTTTCAGTGGATAATTGACATGAAGTACATGACACATTTTGTTGCAGTGTAAAACAGATGATGGAGTCAACTTCAGTTTTCCATGCCCTCCAGCATGGATTAATAGAGGAAAGTTCAATTCGAGGGTTCGAATGATATGATACACAACAATTAAGGAATTCACTACAAATTGCACCGAGTGTGCAATAGAAACTATGTAAAGCATGGTTACAAAACAAACACACCAACACAATTTGATCTGAATGCGGTTCAATATCTGAGTGTAAAGTGATAATTGGATATGAGTGTAAAGTGATTCACTATAGTGGACAATGATCCACTCATTATCACGTCACTTTGACTTAATGTCATTTTTGACAGAGAAATCGAAATGCTTCATTTAAATATTCTAGTGATGTGAAGAAAGGAACAAAAAAAAAAAAAAAAAACTTTGTGAGTGGAAGATGATGAGAACCAGGAAATATATTTTTTGTTGTTGTTTGTTTCTTCCTGCCAGACTAGATATTATAATATGATTAAAGCAGTAATTTTATGATAACAAAAATAATGCAGTATCAACCCTAAAAGCAGGACTGTTATTTTCTTCCTCTCATATTCCACTCTTCTAAACAAAGCCAGCTGTCAAAAAAGTCTAATGTAATGTTTTAGACACAACGAGGAAGGCAGGACAAAGCGCCGCCGCCAGAATAATATTTTGAGTGCTCATTTTCCAGCCACCCTCCATTTGTTGATTCCGAACAACCGTAGAAGTGCATTTAGACGAACAACTACATCAAAACGTGTCAGGCGAGATGTTTCTCACACATTAACACCTAAGACAGCAGCCTTTTTGGTTCCTGTCAGATTCTGTGTCTTAAAAGCACTGAGAAGGCTATGCACAAATCTCTGCATTACTTGGTATATTTTGGCCCTCGGCCTTGTCTGTCAGTGTCTAAATTGCTGCCTCCTGAAAGCTGGCACTAGACTGTCAAAGGTGGAGGGGTTGGGGGAAAACAGATGAAAAATGAATGAGCAAAGGATGAGTGCCAGAGGAAGGAACAGGTGGTATCTCCAGCCTCACCATCTTTTCTCGTCTGTCTACCCCCCCTCTCCTTTAACTTCCTTCTTCCAAGAGCTTCCTGGTCTCTTCTGTCCATCTGTCCCCATCACTACCATAAATTCATGCCTTAGTGAGCATGAGACAAGATCAGGACCCAAGTGCATGTGTGATCATTTTTCTTACCTGTCTCAGAGAGGAGTTTGATGGACTCGAGAACACGCTCAGTGTAGACGCCAGGTTCATAGTTTTCCATCTCAGCATTAATAATGTGTACCACACGAGCAGCTCGGCCCCGGATTGCCCCTGCTGTCCTGTCCAGTGTGTCCACATCCCCCTCCTGCAGTGCGATCACACACTTATTCACATCCTCCAGAATGTGGTTCTCTGCGGAGGGATGAGTTACAACGAGGAAACATGTTAGTATTACTAAAATGTGATTTTTTTTAATGCATTCAAGATTAATTATAACAAAAAGTTAAAAAAAGTAGCAAGTTTGAAACACATCAATTTTTTTTCTTCTTTTGTTTTGTTTTTTAAGTATCCAAGTGTTAAAATATTAGGTTTAACGGTCAAAATTTTCTGAATGTTAATAAACACCTTTTGGTTATCATCTAAACCTGATCTAAACAAACACTGGTTTCTTAATAAGGGTGTTATTTCTTTCCTATTCTAATAAGATCCTTTTCAGCTCTTCGGATTTTGTGGTAAAGCACATCTGCACTATTATTATGAATATGTTCAGCCTTTACACTTCCATTTCCCTTTCCATGTAAAAAGATTTGATGATTCCCCTGCCTTTTCAAAACACTCTGTTTACAACCTTTCTGTGAAATAAATTGCATATAGATTTTTTTCCGAATAGAAAAAAAAAAGAAAAAAAAAATACTATATCTGAATTTTACAAAAGCACATGCAGGGCTCAAAGATAAGGATAGCCCATGGCCATGTGTGAGAGCATTTCAGGCCAGCTGAAAAATCTGTCACATGCCATATTGGCCCAGTGCTGCATTGTAAACATATACTTGCACTGACTGATCATGTACTGTATATGTATTTGCATGTAAACTAAAACTTTTTAGTTTTTGCAGGATCCAGACAGGATATGCTACACTTCAACAATAAAAAAATAAATAAAAAAATAAAATAAATAAAATAACACAAGGACGTTTCTGCAGAGGTAGGAGGTGAGACTGAGAAGTTAAAGAGCCTTGTTTGCAAATAAAAGAACTGTGAGAATTAAATAATTCAATTTATACAGTAATTACAAGATGAAAGACTTAAGTTAAACATGATTATCTTGTTCATCAGCAAAAATGGGTGGACTATTAGAGAAAACCTCTCCATACGTATTCACAGCATTCATTATATTACATATATACTGCATACAGATGACAGGCATTTACAATGTTTGGTTTAGATTTTTGTTTTTTAACCTCTCTATATTAACTATAAAAGCAATATGTATGTTTGTGTCTAATGCCCAAGTTAAACTACATTGAAACAATAGCTGGGACCAAATGTATGTCCATTGTAAATTCAATAGTCTTTTTCACAAATGCAAAACAAGACAACTTACAATCATGGACAAAATAGCAATATAGTGTGAACACTGTTTCAAAGCAAGGCTACATATGCAAAAGGTCATAAATGTGCATATTTACGTTGAACTGTATGGCCCTTTACATTCATATTGGATGGACATTCCCATTCAAGATAATGGGATCTTGATAGTGAAGGCTGCTGACATTTTAGAATGTCCATTATAAAGAGGGATAAATAGACATGGCTATATTCTATGGCTGTACTCAGGGTGGAGAGTTTAGATGTCAAGAGGAGGATGATGGATTTTCACATTCAAAAAATATATGCTTCAAAAGCTCTAATAGTATGTATAATGAAAGGTTACTTGATTTTCTGTTCACCAGCAGGCAATAAATACTCAATGGATGTCTCACAAAATATAATATACACAGACAGACAGACGGACGGACGGACAGACGGATAGATAGATAGATAAATAGATAGATGGGAGTGAGATAGATAAAATGCTTGTTAACGAGTTTAAATGTTAGAATTATTGTATACATGTTTGAATGGTGAAATATGTTGTATTAAGAACAGTATTTAATGAAAATAGTAAATTATCTTGTAATACTGTGGTTGTGTGGAAGATTTTTACATTTCTAGGATTTCATTATCTGTAAGTACTTGTTCATGTATGAAGTAAAAAAGCTAGTATTTTTTTGTAAACAAAAAAGAAAGTAAATAAAAGAGCAAATATGCCATTGTTCTACATTTCCAGTTATTAAGCTTCTCCTCGTCATCAACTCATATATACTGTACATATATATTAGTTTTTTTGTTTTTGTTTTTTTTGTTTAGCAATCTGTTTCCATATTACCTGAAACAGACAAGAAGTCGTCAACAGAAGTGATGTCATCAACGGCCTCGGTCAGGATGCGTACTTGCTTCTCCCACTGGTCTTTGAAAACATCCATGTTGTCCTGAGCAACCTTGCTTTGAGGGCGAGCAGCCAAGGTCAGGGCGGCATTGATTACCTGAGAGAAGGAAAATGGTATGATTCTGAACCCTACCTAAATCTGAGAAAAACTACAAACCTAATGATGTGAGTCATGCTGCTGACAAATGGTATAAACACAAAAGTGAATCCAAGTTTTTATTATTATTATTATTATTATTTTTTATGTAACCATGTGCGGATTTTCAAATCAAATTATGTAGTTGCACATTTTTGCTTTCCTTACAGAACTATAAGCCTCAGAATACCTGCTGCTATTATATCTTTGAGTCACATGATGATTCATAAAATCTTAGATCTAAAAGTCCATTGTGGGGAAAGGTTACTGGAGTCAAATTTACCTTTGCCAAACTCTCTAGTCCTTTACACTGCTGAGAGGAAACAATCTTGCGCAACTCACAATACCTTCCAGAGTTTTCTAGGTTAGCTACACTTGCAGGGGGTCAGAATGTGAGATCAGTTTAAATGAACTGCTGTGATAATGTACTGGAATTATACTGGAACCTTTAATTCCAGTCCAACATTACACATAACCATGGCCAGTCCAGGTTACTTTCTGACACTTACTACTAAGAATTGATAAGTGCAAGTTACTCCAAAGAGATTTCTGAATGCCTCAACTTATATATATATATATATATATATATATATATATATATATATATATATATATATATATATATATATATATATATATATATATATATATAAAAAGTTTGGAATAGACCGAATTTGTATTACAAATTCATATTAACTTTGAATAGCTAAAAAAAAAAAATCTAATGTGAGTCATATTTAAATAAATATGATTGGGATGGATATGTGTCTGGCTATGCTCTTCTCCATCATTTGAAGAATAACTGCTGCCATCATCAATAAAAAAATATATACACAAGCATCTCTTCTGAAGGAAATTCTGGTCTTTCTGTGACTGGTTATAGTGCAATGGTAGTTGGGGCATTCAAATAGTGCTATATGGAATAAATAGTATTGCAAATAAGGTGCGTTATAGTGAATACGTGACACAATGTGTTTAGTGAATTACTATTTGTCAGCACCATATAAAACTCCAAGAGGCTATAGAAAACTGAATAGTGGCTGGATAGCAAAGGTTCAAACTGTTTACCTGAGGACACAGGCTATCGATCTGTGTAGCAGCCATGCGCACTAGCTTCACACCCTCCTCGTTGTTAGAGATGGAACAGGCGAGGTTGGCCACCTGAAAAATAGTGAGAGAGAGATATTAGGGGGTCATTTGTACTTCAAGGTTAAAGTATAAAGTGACCTTGTGGTTCTGGTTGCCAGTTTTCTGTAAATCAGGCAGGTTAAACTAGCATTTGGACAGGGACAAATAAAGCTCCTGAGCAGAGTGCACACATATACAAAAACACAGTCCGTTTTGCTCTTCATGTTTGAAGCTATCAGTGCTGTGTGCAATGGATAAGGATTTAATGCTTGGCTTGAGAAGGCAATGACAGGGCAAAATATGTACAGAGAGTTAGGGCTCATTCAAGTGTTAGATTGGTATTTGTTATTTCCCAGCGTGAAGAACATGATTTGTGGGTCCCTCATCCCCTATGCTCCCCCGGCCCCAAATCATCTTGCCTTGCTCTCTCTTTTACTATTTTAAAAATAGCTTCTATTTGAATAATTGACATCACACACACTGTAATTTGAATTTTTACCAGCCAATCTCCTGGACATATAAGAGGTTGCTTCTTCATGTTCTCCTCTGAAGCAACAGAAGGACAGTGGTCTGTTTGTGTGCGCCATAGAGACTCCCAATCTCGAAAACACAATTACCCCAAAAATGTCAGTGGACATGGAGAGGGGACCTAATTGGAGGTTGCCACATTTCTGTTATTCACTCAAAAAGTAATAATTTTTCCATCTGAAATTTCCACCACAAGCACTTTGGTGGAATAAATACTGTTCAATACTGAACTTCTGAATTATTAGGCCAGTCTACCTAGACGAAAAAAAAAAGAAAAAGAGAAAAAAAAGAAAGAAAAAGTGTAATTAAACTAGCAGATGGCTCCTCTATGTGTGATACCTCCTTGTCTAATTTCTGCCTGCCTGCAACCCTCAGGTTACCATCACTGCAGTGCATCTGGCAACGCCGGATCAGTGCATACACGTGAATATACGTGTGTGATGAGAAAAGGTCTCTTTCTCGTGTTTGCTCGCTCCCATCATAGGAAAAGCATCTGCGCAAGGAGCGCTGGACAGATTGGATGCTAAAAACCTGGCTGCCTCCGCTTCCCTTGCTGCCAAGTGTCGGATCCGACAGAAAACAGCGGAATATTGCTCAGAAAGTTTATAATTTGGTGACACGTCAGACCTCGATGAAAGGCGCTAATAGGCGTGTCAGTCCTGTTTTGATAACAGTCCAGAATTGGTGTTCCAAGCATTTTGTCCTCTGCTGGTAAATCAGATTACACAGCAGCCACGAGTAAGGATTTTGACGGCGCTAAAGTGACATATGCCTGCTGGCAAATGCAATATGACTGAATCCGTATCAGCGGGCTTCTCTTCTTTCATATATTTTTTTTTAAAGGTAAATCGAGGCAAATCAAATCTGTGTTAGAAGATTCTTGCTTACAGCCCTTTTCTCCTGTTTACCCCTGACAGCTCTGAATGCTTTGATGGATCGCTCTTGTGTTTAAGTGTGTGCTTGCATGTGTGTGTGTGTGTGTTTAGCCGCTGCTAAAAGTGTAAAGGCAGAAATCCTTGAGGGTTGTAAATGGTGATGTGTGCATAAGAGTACAAGTGTGTCTATGTGTGTGTGTGTGTGGGTGGGAGGTGATTCTTGATTAAATCACAAAAAAAAATCATCAAATCATAATAAATTATTATTTTTAATGTACCAAATTATTGGAAGTTGTGTTTTAGAAGTAAATTGTGACTCTCTGATTCAAGTGATGCCTAAAAACCCACCCTAATATGCGAGAAGAGAGACCCTTTTCCACTGGCACGATCCCAACTTAATGAGTCGTTCTCTCAAAAAGTAATGAAGTACACATTCAAAAAGTACATCCTTGTCTGTATTTACTACTTACTGGAGTATATTAGTATCCTGAAACCACATTTTAGTACCTCAAGTTTGCATATTAATACCAAAATACATATTTGTTCCTTTTTTAAAAATATCTCCCCAGGGACAGCTTTAGTACTTTTTATTTTTTTCCGTCTACACCCACGGTTTCCAACAGCCAGGTCCACCTTGCAATTTAGAGATGGAGTCACGCCTAAATGGAAGTGGGCACCAGTTCCACCACCTTGTCGGTGGAAAAAGGGGCATGAGACAGCAGCACAAAAGACCGGATGGGAAGGTAGGGGGTTGTTTTATACACCAGGATGGCAGTGAAAGACTCACAGTGTTTGCAGGAAATGATATCCTGTCATGTAGTCAGGCTGTTGCTTCCTTTGGTCCTCACTAGTCCTTCATGGTCGGAACACACAGTAAAACCAGCAGCAGCTCCTGGCCGGCAGCCAGAACTGGCCGATGCTCCAGCACTCAATCCTCAGAGCTGGATCCCAGCCAAGACACAGTGTCCGGCCAAAATTACTAATTGCAATTATCTAAAGAACCACTCCTCCTTTGTGAGTCCTTTTTATTTTCTCAAAGAAAAGGACCCTGTTAGGTAGCCAAGGATGTCAAAATTACATTAATGAGTTTCATGCTAGGTTTAGACAAGAGAGTGTGTGCATGTGCATTGCATGTTAGATTATTTCAGAGAAAGAGTTAGAGTTAGTTAGACCTTTATAAAATAACTATTGATTTCTGAGCATTTAATTCGGACAGCTACATCCAGAGTATCAGCCTTACCCATGAATAGTTCTTGAAATAAATAAATAAAATGATAAATACAATAAATAAATGGCAATTCACAATATTAATAAAAAATAAAGAAAGTTATACATACTAATTATATGTATACGAACATATTAATTATAAATGTACTTCTAATTATTTTAATACAAATATAATTAGTGTTGCATTATTGTAGCAAGCACTGTCGGAATCAAGTTCAGGTCAAGGATTCTGTACACCACACATTAGGAGCATAAGTATGGCACAAAGAGTTATTTGATATGTAGAACATTTCAAATCTGTCTTTATGAGGTTCCATGAAGGTTTCAACATTCAGTGTGAAGGGAGATGACTAGATCATGGAACAGAATCACTGCCTCCTCTCTTTGTGGACATTAAATCATTATTTCAGACACCTCAGCACTTCTTGCTGGAACCATTCCTGTCAAAATATAGGTATAATTTATTGCATTTTTGTCTGGAAGGGGAAAAATTGAGTGAGTGCATCTCGTCTGCAGGCTGCAGTGCTCACGGATAGAATCTAAGAGAAAGAGTCAGTTAAGAGTGGGGCACAAGAAAGTGTTGGCTTGAGTGCTTCCCCCTATTCCCCAACTGTATCCTGGTCAGAGTACAAATAAATCAGCCTGTCAGCATGCATGGAGCAAATGGCCCACTGTGTGTGGTGGGGAACAAACATGGGTCACCAAGCGTGACCGTGCGAGAGCTAGCAGCAAACCTCAACAGCTAAGTCCCAGATGTTTGAAACCTGATGACCCTGACATGTCTACAGGGAAAGTTTGAAAGGCCCACACAAATGTACACACTGATTTAAATGCAAAGTTACAGGAAAAACACAAAAGTGCTGGACTTGTCAAGTTGTGGCTCTGAGTTTAGCATACATGCTACGTCACACACATTTTGCAACAGTGTTTGTGCAGATCATACAAGTTTGACTGAGTAAATTGGATTCCGTTCCACGTCCGTCATTCCCTTTGCTCTCAATGCTTGGTGAGTATTAAAGTGCAGTCAAAATGACCATTTTCACAGTTTCTATTAAAATCTCAACTAATGGGAATTTCACATGAGGCTGAAAGATGTCTGTACACAGTTCTCACATTGTGTTCAGTTGGTCATGCAGATTCATCACACAGATCAACAAAAAGCTTCTTGGTTTGGTGACTTTTGTCCATTATGTTTTATACAGTCCATCGCTACATTATTTTCAATAGACAATGCAGCTTATTCAACCTTGTGTGACCACTTTTTGCCAATCATTCAGTATCAAAGTATACATCAAAGTACACTCGTAAAAATAAAGGTTTCGAAAGAAGTTTTCATAGAAGAATCATTCTGGGTTCCCCAAATAAATGTATATATAAAAAAAAAACAGTTTAAATTAATATACATTTCAATAATCTAAAGAGCCTCTTTCCACTGTAAGAACATTTTGTGCAATATAAATTATGTTAAAGGTAATTCATCAAAAATTGATTCCATAAAGAAACTTTTTTTTTTTTTTTTTTTTTTACTATGTGTACAGTACACTATGGTTTAACCTTCTGATACCATGGCAGTACCACGGTGCCGCTTCAGATAGAGCTCTAAACAGATATAGCTCATTTAGATCACCTTTTTTTCACGAAAGCACTAAAACAGTTTTCTGATGGTCATAATAAATGAAAAAAAAAAAAAAAAAAATGTTTCAACAATAACCTATAGTCACTGGATCGTACATTCAAATGTAACGGATGGAATATGGCTGAGAGCTGTCCTAATAACACAGCACATCTTCTCATTTGACATCTCGAGGAAGTGAATAAGCCTTTCTGACTTCTTACACTGACACTTTCTGCCTGATGTGGAAGAGTGTAATAGAGTCAAAGCTGGTGGGTCTGTGACAGCTGTGGAAGCCTGGCTCCCTCAATGGAGCTATATTATTAGAATCTACCTGTCCTTAGCCAGTATGCTACACTAAACGCTTCCAGCTAGCACGCTCAACTGGGTCACAGGGCTGCGGTCTGGAGCAGTTCGGCCATCAGCCAAGAGGCCTTTTACCCCTCAGGTTCTTCACTCCTCTCTCTCTTATGTTTTCTTTTTGAGAACCTGAAAAGTCCCCATTAGAGCTCGAAGGCTCCAAACTACCTCAGTGAAATGTTAACTGTCACCAAAGTTGCGCTAAGAGGCCTGAATTTGATATATGGGGTTGTCATAAATAGACATCATGAGGAGATAATGAGATTTGGCATGAAGGTCAATATGAAAAACTGTCCCAGCCCCTTCAGAGGTTTAGCCTTGGTGAAAATGAAGGGTTCAGTGTATGCATGGGTACATTTCAGCAAAGTGTAAGTTAATGGCTTTTGAGAAGCCATTTAAAGCAAGTCTAAGATCTAAAAAGAGAATCTTGGAAAATCAACATTAATAGTCTAGGACAAACCTTGATCTCTCTCCTTAAATACAACAAAACAAAATATATATATTATGCTCGTAAATGCTGTTCCTGGTCTATTTCATCTGTTATTAGTAGAAATACCACTGGCACTTTAGTCATTTTTATGACTGACATCGTTGATGTTAGCATTGCTGCTGTTATTGTTGGTTTAGCCATCCTCATAAACAGAGACTTTCCTGTTGAAAATACTATTTCTAAGGATAATATTATGTTCAATTTGATATGATCACTGTATGTTTAATTTTTTTTTTTAATAATATAATTGTAGCATAATTTAGATAATGTTATGGTTTTTAATAATATTTTGGCATGGTTTATGTCTTATATTTTCCACTTTGCTTTATTTTAGTTAAAGTTTTAGTCATTTGTATTTTTTTTTTTTCAGAAAATGTCTAAATAGTTTTTATAAATTGATTGATTTACTTACCCTACTGTCTGATGACACTGCACATCTTAAAACATTGCAATTTTTGTAAGTGTTATAAAACAATTATGATATCAAACAATTTATTTATTATTTTTTTTCTATGATCAATGTATAAACTGCAGTAAATGTGCAATCTGTAACATTGAAAATAAAAGCACTATTTTGGACAAAAACATGAACAGAATAACACCTGGCTGTTCATTCAGCACTCTCTCTGCTGAGGTTAGCTGAAAATGCTAAAAAAAAAAAAAAAACCACACAACTTCACTAGGAAATGCAGGAGTTAGTGATAAGCTTCTTCAATTTAAACCTTGGGCACTGTAACAAATATCAAAAATGCCTTCAATCACCTAGAAATACACAGAGGAGCGCACGTACACATCATCCCAGGTTGAGTCTTATTTGTCTCCAGAGTCTGTAATCTTAATCATGCGAGTCACAGGCATTGCTTAAGAAGTCAGTGAGCGTCCACACCACTTTTCTCGACTAAGTCACTGTGCCAAGGAGCTTATAGTCTGGGAAACCTGCAGTTTGGAGTGTGGCATAATTAAGTGCCTCACAATCAGCCAGTTGATAAACAAAGCCTGAATTGAGGCAAATAAAGGAGAGCCAACCAAATGAAAAGAGAAAGCCTGTCGAAAGCCATGTTGATTACTTTTCTTCTTATTTCAGGAAAGGAGCAATGCCTGCCATTGTTGGCTTATAGTGCTTACAAAGTGAATGACATTTGCCATCGGTAAGACCAACCACTGACACTAACAAAAATGATAATAAAACTAGTTTAACCTAAAGGGATAAATAATCCAAACATAAAAATACTGTCATCCCTTATTCTCCCACGTGTTGTTCCAAATCTATTTTAGTTATAAGTTTTTTTCTTCTTCTTGGAAACTGTTTTGTCCATACAATGGAAGTCAAAACAACTTTTTGCCCATTGACTTTCAGTGTCCAAAACAACAACAACAACAAAAAACCTGTTCCTTCAATATACAAATTTTCTTGTTTTGATTCAAGCATTTCATACACCATGCAAACTCAGAAAATCCTCCTTACTTCTTTCAGGGACATCTATTAACTGCAATAATGTAAAACCTTCATGTCTTTTTCATTTGTTTCCAACTGCATTTACATTTAGTCCAGTTGCGTCAGGACATATTTGGGCTAGATTAGATATCGATTGTTATTCATGTGATTGCAGCTAGTGTGTATTTTCTTCTTTTTTTATAGGACATTTAAATATCTACTGGAGGTGGGAGGCATCTTATGTCAAAGTACATGTGTACTGAACATATACTAGTTATTTCTGCAGATAATTAAAAGAAAATTAGTTTATGTTAATTAATGACAATGTCTATTACTGTCAATCACATTTTTTAAAACTGTACTGTACAATGAACTCATTTATATCAAATTAATAAATCTGGTAAAAGTGCATAACATAAATATTCAAATATAACTTTATTTAATATCCATCATATGAGTTTCACAAATTTTTTCCACATTTTTGGGGAGAACATATCTTATGATCCAAATATTCAACGTAGCTATATTTAGCCTTTTTCACATCAGAATCTAGAGAAGATATCACAAGTGTGCAGCCACTCAAGATAAAATTAAATAACTTCAGAAGACTATTTTAAGGGTCCATATGAGCCACATTTCATCGAGAAGAACCAGCACTGTGAAATTTAATTTAGTTGCAATGCTGTATGATTTTTGGCTTTATTAATGAGTTTAACAACTGACAAGCGACCGCTAGGAATAAAAAGTCAAGGCCCGAAGCACAGCTTGGATTGGTTTATAAACTCTAATAAACTCTAAATTATTTTGATGAATTCTAAATATGATTTATTTGCCGAGGCATGGAGAGCTTCTGCATGGGTCCTGGCAGTTATGGTGGAGATGGGTGCTTGGGGAGTAATTTCCAGCATATAAAAATTTACTGACTTCAGTGTGGGACATGGGAAGGTAATTGAAAGCAATATAAACAATCCATAAAGCTGAGTGGACATGCTTGACTTTGTACAAGTGGAGAGGCAAGGGGAAGGGTGGTGACTTTAATCACCGAGGGCAATGGCAGAGATGCTGTCCAATCGGATGATGCTGATGTATTCAGGGGTGGAGAACTGAGAAGGACGGATGCCCGAGAGGGTGATAGAGTCTTATGGGCCAGGTTGTTCATTGCCACCCAGCTGCGGTGGCACTCAGAGATGCCCTACTGAAGACCTAGCTAAATCATTACCAAAAGATCTCTGCTCAGTGTGAAAAGTGACTTCCAGTTCAGCCCAAGGCTGTGCTCTGCATCAAATCAGGGGTCAGCTCTCAAAGAGTTATGCGCCCACAGAGAACATTTGGATTGATTGATGTTACTCTCACATCTTGCACTTGGATCCCGACATGCCTTCAAATCGGAATAGATAATAGGTCTTCAACATAAAATGCTTGAGAAACTTGGAAGGCACTGTGTGACTCCCCAACTTCCCAAAGTATAAGCGGGCAGCTTTCAGCTTTCACTGAACTATCGATCTCTCCTTGTGAGGGTGCAAGCCAAGCAGTTGTGCTTGGCAGTGAAGCCCAATTATGAAAATGGAGCCAAGCTTGTTCTTTGTAATTTCTCTGTATATTTAAGAATACTCTAGGGTCACCATTTAAAACCGTTTGGAGATAAACAATGCATTTAAAAGTGTTTGGCCGGAGAGAATGCTTGTTGAGTGCAAAACAGAGTAGAGACTGTGGGAGACTGAGAGATAGAGAGACCCCTTTGCACTCGGCATTAACATGCGATTTCAGTGATCAGATCACAATTGGATAGCATTTCACCATATTAAAATCCAGAAGTAAATGCAGCCAAGATGCATTGTGATTGGATTACTGGATTACTTACATTTGCAAGTGGTCAGGGACAAATTCTGACCACATTTTACAACAAAGGTATAAATGATACTGCAATACCTGTTGCACTTTAAATCATCATTATCTTTCACTTTGATGGACTGGTTTCTGGAATCTCTATGTATAACAGGGCAATTGGTAAGAATAAAGCCACATAATTTATTGAGATGTCATTGAGATGTCATCATCAAAAATATACATTAATATATATATATATATATATATATGTATATATATATATATATATATATATATATATATATATATATATATATATATATATATATATATATATATATTTATATATATATATATATATATATATATATATATATATATATATATAATGTATTTTATTTGAATGTATTTAACTATGACATCACAATAACTTTTGTGGCAAAAGCTCTTTTATACCTGTGGGTTTATTAGGGTTCTTGGCTTTTTCTTTATATTCTTCTCTCGTAATGTGATAAACACAACAGGCACATCTTGCAATCTGGTCACCCCATGTAATGAACAACATCCAATGAATTATTACCCTGGAAACTGCTTACAAATCTTTTGTTTTTCTTCCCAAATCCTAACTCACATTTGTTCCCTGGCCGGGATTCACATGGGCATTTTAAAATGCAATTTTCTAACCCAATCTTCACTTCTATTCTGTATTTTCATTCTTTAATGTGGGAATGTTTCCAAAAAAATAAAAAAAAAATAAAAAAATAGACCAGGTACAGTAGTATCCATAATACTAGCAAAAAGTATATTTTTGTACATTCTGTAAATAAATAAAGCCTGTACATGATGTAATAAAACTGAGGCTGTGTAGGAATATATAAGTATTAATACAATCCAGCCAAAAATATCCAGACACCATCCAGATACGAAACGCATGTTAATGCCAGGAGTAAAAGGGGCCAGAGATAACCTTCTGATAGACTGCATTTCAGATCCAGGCAAGTGAAAGCTCTCGGATGAGGATTTGAGGGGTCAGCCTGCTGAAGCAGAAAGAGAAAGATATCTTGCAGGGTTTTTTTTTTTTTTTCTTGGGTAAACTGTGGCAGTTGCAGGCTTTGGATAGCTCCTCTTTTCTACCTAAGTGTGAAAAACGAGCAACGCTTGAGACTGAGACAGTGCCAATCAACTGCTGGCTGTCTCTCAACAGCTCTGTCTGGATGAGCTGTAAAGAGGTCTGTGTGAGTGTGTGTTTGTGTGTTTCCAGTGTGAAGAAAGGCAATTACTGATCTCCTCACCTGTAGTAGACTTGGGAGGCTCTTGCTCTTCACATACTGTTCCAACATTTCCAATGAAGCACAGCCTCTTTCAGCTTTGCTAAAGCATTCCATATTCAAAAGCTAACATTAATGGTCCAGACCACTGAAATGATTAAAGTCATTCCTATAATAATTTAAATAATTTTGTGAGAATAATTAGACAGACTAGGACCAAGGTCACACACGTACTGCATGCACGTCAAACTCACACACACACAGCGGCCCACTATTTGCTGACAATTTTGTAGGGAGCTGCAGGAACAAAATCTTGAACAGATGAACAGATAAAAAATGAGCAAATATTGTTTTATGGGTTAAGAAAAGGGGCACATAAAATTTATAAAGAAATTTAGTCCAATCTATTTTACCATGGTCCATCCACTTCGAGATTTCTGGTGTCATCAGTAGGTGCATTTAGATGGCCACTTTTTAACTTCCATCGGAATAATTTCATTCTGATTGACCAATCCGTGCGTAGTGTTTACATGAAAGCTAAATAAAGTGATCGTGATCATGAATATACAGAGTTTCCCGCTGCTGCCGCATACTGTTTTAAAAACCACATGTGATATTTATCTACTTCGGGTCATAATTAGGCAATGACCAGCACTGTTGTGCTGCTTAACGTTACTTTAACGTTTACTTTTAAAAAGTGCCCTGACTCGCACCCAAAACTAGTCGTCTGTTGATGAGAGTCTTAAACAAGGACTGGTGGGACGTGGTCATGTTCCAATTCACTTACGCTGAGTGAAAGGGGGAGTTTTATAATGGCAGGACACTTATTTATGATCCTTTATTCACCTGGAAGAACACCTCGTTCTGCGCGTCATATGTCATACGTCATTACGCCATTACAACGTCCCTGCGCATGTGCAGTACTTTCCAGTTTCGGTTTTCAATCCAATCAAGTGTTTACATGTCCTCTCGCTTGGATTATAAAAGAAATAAACAAATCTTTACAATCCTATCAAAATTTAGTCGGATCTGGTCAATTCAAGCCGATTGACGGGTTTACATGTGACTTTTTTATTCTGATTGTGCTTCTAGTCCTATTATGATCAGATTAGTAGGGTCCATGTAAACACAGCTAGTTAGATTTACTGAAAATGTTCAAACATTACCAATGTACAACAGCCCAATCGATAGTATGGCAAACTAAATATTTATTTATTTACATCGACAAATAACATGATGAAATGTTATCCATCTTCATAGCTAATGGGCGTCCTCTCTCAGGGGCTTCCTTGAGTTTGGAACAAAAGCCATCCCTGATAACCTTAATGTATTGATCATTTCAAGACTCTCACAGTCAATTTGAGTCAGCTACTCCTCTGAGTCTCCTTTGTTCATGTATTTGATGTACACTGTGCCTTTTCTTGATTAATGGACACGGACAATCATTTGTACCAGGGGAGCGCGTTACTTTATTTCTTCAATGCTTTCTGGAGAGCTAATTCATAAGATAGCTGCATGGCTCCCCAATGACATTGCAGTTTTGATTTAAAATCAATGAACAACATTACAAGTTACAGTAACAAGAAAGGTCTCTCTTTTTTCCTTTACTATCTCTCAGTGCAATACAAACAAGGTGAAAATGATGTGGCCAAGTATGGTGATCCATAACCGTGGATCCATAATAATGTGTAAAGTGAGGGATTACTGCTCATGTTAAGGTCATTTAATTACAGTTACTTATAAAGTACTTGCATTTTTTTTTTCCTGATTCACAGAGAAACCTTAAATACTCAGGTATAATTAAGACTAAAATCAATCAAATCTTAAAAGGGGCTACTTTTATTTGTGTACAGTGACAATAACTTCAAAACATTGTGTGTGTGTATGTGTGTGTGTTTTTTTTTTTAAATAAACAAAACAAACAGGGTGCACTTTCTGCCATCTAGGTCTCCTTGAGCAACTTTCTACACATCACAAACTCAGCAAATATTGGACATGGAGAGATAAGAAAATATGTCTGTAGAAAACTTGTATCTACTTTTAAATGAGCACATTGAAATCAAAAATGAATATTCTCTGATTATGTAATCCGTATGAAACAAAAGCGAGGCACAGCCTTTCCCGTAATCGAAAGAATAAAGAGGTTAATTTCTATTAAGGTTTATAGAGATTTTAAGATGTAGCCTAATTAGCTTTCTGAATAATTAAGTTACTTATTGAGTAACTAAGTTACTTTTCAGACAGAGTAATTAGTAAAGTAATTTAAATAAAATTTCGATTTTGTAATTAGTAAGAGTAATTCATTACTTCTTGAAAGTAACTTACCCAACACTGGTTGCAATTAGTGCTCTGAATTTATCCCATCCAAAGTACACACACACAGCAGTGAACTCACATGGAGCAGTG
This sequence comes from Carassius auratus, assembly GCF_003368295.1. NCBI lineage: Eukaryota > Metazoa > Chordata > Actinopteri > Cypriniformes > Cyprinidae > Carassius > Carassius auratus. Next base: position 9,920,041 of record NC_039243.1, read on the forward strand.
GGCAGCCATTGGGGTTTCAGTGTCTTGCTCAAGGGCACCTCAGTATTGAAGGTGGGAGAGAGTCCTGTACATTCACTCCCCCCACCTACAATTCCTGCCGGTACAAGACAAGAACCCGCAACCTTTGCATTATGAGTTCGACTCTCAAACCATTAGGCCATGACTTTCGTTATCGGTATATTAATGTACATTTAACATGACTGGATTGTTTTTTTTTTTTTTTTTTTTTTAAGCTCACAATGCTTTTGTGTCTTTCCCTGGTTATTTAATTTCTTTGAAAATGGTCAATGCTTTCAGACCATAAGCGTAGGTTTCTAAGAGGCACATTAAGGCAAAGTGTTTTAAATCAGAGCAGATTGTCCAGATTGTGTCGGAAATTGCTAATGTTACACGTCAACGGATGTACTTACATTCACACGTTGTCCATTAGGTGGTGTGAACAAGGGGGTGGGTGTGAGAAAATGAAAGGCCAGGGAGTGAGTGTAAGAGAAAGAGACTGAAAGCACGGAATTACATGCTGGGCAGTTACCATGGATCTAAAAAGCAGATTTATTTTTTTATTTTTTTTGGAATGGTATTAAAATATAATGACATTAATTAGGAAGTTCTGACATTCGTTTTTGCATAGCCTTTTTTCCTCTGAGTGTTAGCTCCATTCCAAAACCTGCTGTGCTGCATATATTGGTCGTAAGTGACCAATTTAGAACCCTCTACACAAGCAAGCCACACACACACGCACACACACACATACACATACACACACACAAAATGATCTGCATGAGAGACTCAGCTCACATTTGATTTCAATAGAGTTTGACATTAACGTGTTGCTTAGGTTAGTGTGGTGCTCTTATAAGCATAAAAGTACAGCACACAGATATATTTGGTAAAATAATATATTGTTTTAATTACACTGAAGTATTTTTATTGACAATCTTTTTTTTTTTTTTTTTGTTAATATAAAAATGTTCCCACTGAGGAGTTGGTGTCATTGTAGGACTCCATGTAGGATACATACAATGCTAATGTTATGAATTTTTTCTAAAATCTTAGGTTTAGCACCAGTGGAGTAGTAGTGCTTGGAAAAGTGGGCATACTCTTTATTAATGCCCCCAGTTTTGTTATTTATTTATTTTTTTTTTAAGTTGCCCAGCCACCAAAAATGCCCAGAGTTGTAAAAAGTGACATGCAAAACTAGTCTTGCACATTTAGTTCAGCCCAAAATGGGCCAATAGTATTTGTACTGCCACTCTGTAAGGAGTAAGGATTATTGTAAAAAAAATAAAATAATATTAACCACAGAAGAGGTGCAGATTTTGCAATAAATAATACAAAAAATAAAATAAATAAAATAATAATATTTTATATCTGTCAATTACATGTTATTTGATTTCATTTGAAACAAAAATAACAAAAACAACAACAATGATTTTATTTGAGTGTGTGAGTGTGATTGTGTGAGTGTGTGAGTGAGTGAGTGAGTGAGTGAGTGAGTGAGTGAGTGAGTGAGTGAGTGCTGGACTGTCATGATTTGGCAAATGCAGGACACTACCTGCATATACCCTGCACTACACCACTGCTTAGCACAAATAAGACGGCAACCGTTTGGAATAGCCTTTCTGACAGAAGTGCACCTATGCTTCGTTTAAAGAAACTTGGTAATGGCAGATAGATTTTGGAACAAAGCATTTGCTTGTTATACAAATTACAATCCCAAAGGAGCTCAGAGATCTCGTAAGAGCTAACATAGCAATACATCAACAATGTTTTATCTAATTAGTCTATTAAATGGACAAGAAGTAAACAATTGCCCTGGGTCACCAAAAATCCCAAAGTAAATATCTGAAAGGTGCTTTTACTATACAGTCAAATAACATCATTGATTGTGCATCCAATTAATTTTAACTATTAAATGAAGATGGCTCACTATTAAGAGCACTTTGAGTGAGAATAAAAAAAGATCATCCATCTCACTTCTTCCCCTACATATCAATGCAGTTTTCCATTACTGAGTTGAACATTTTTGTATGTGTAGTGCTAACCACCTTTCTTTTCTTAATATTATAGAGTATGTCTCCCTCCTTTATTGATTTCCTCCTGTAGATGAAATGTGCGGTTGCTGATTGCACATAATTTATATACAGTCTCAGAACACGTAAAAATCCAGATGACTGTAAAATAATAAGCTGATTCGCAATATGTGTTGCTTTCTGTCCAGATGGTAAGACTCATAAATTCCTGGAGGAGAGATTTTGATTTATATATATATAAGATTTATATATATATATATATATATATATATATATATATATATATATATATATATATATATATATATATATATATATATATATATGCACACACAAAGTACACTCATCATTCTTTGTTAAGATTTATACATATTCTAACTTCAGAAGCCCATCTAACAGCTGTGGATTACGTAGTATAAATTCAACATGCTCTACCATTACTTCTAATTTTCAATAACAGTTTCCTTCTTTCTTTTATATGGCAAAAACTGTCCACAAGTTCCGTCAAACCTGTAATGGGATTTTAAAAGGAAGCTCCCACCTGGACGAACCTTGGTAATGAAGACATTTTTACAGTATGTTGCCTTAAGTGACAGACCTGAGAAAAATCGTATTGTGTTGATCTCTGCAAAGTCAATAGATGTGGGTTTTGGCCTAAAGCTGAGATAATTTCTTTACCACTAGAGAATTTAATTTAAGTGATTGTTTTAAACATTTTTCAAAACATTCCCTGTCAGATCCGGTAAAACACACACCTTTTTAGCTTTAAGGAGTTTTATTTTTTTTCTCATGCAGTGTGTGGAATGCAAATGCAAACCTATTCATAAATGTGTTCCTGTGTTTTACCTGAAGTGGTTTGCCTCACCCCTTCATTAAAAAATGACTTTTTGTGACTTGTCATTTAGGCATTCAACAAGCCAGATTTTCACTGAAATGATTACAAAACATTTTTAACCTCTCACCCTATTTAGCAAGCTAAAATCTCTGTCTGTTTCTGTGAGCACTATTAGACACATTATGATATGAATGTAAAAAAAATAAAACCTTTCCGCTTTGTAATATCTCCATTTAATATCCACAAAGTAATTTGCACTGTATAAGCAAGTAGAGTGGAAACAGGCTGTAAATATATCCTGTGACCATAAATAGCAATTTCCATTTAATCAAATAGACCAAGCCCTTAAAAGAAAAAGACACTGGAATTAAAGTTGTTTATGCTAACATTCAGCTATGTTTTATTCATCATGATTCATTAATCCTTTGATTTAGCTTTTTGTGGGCAGAAAACACGAGAATGCCATTATGATGAAGAACGTAATTGATCTTATTTCAGGAGAACCACAAGCCTTTGAACTCTAATAGTCCATGATGCTGGTGTCTCTTAGTAAGACACATTCTCCTTCTTTTTGATGTCTCTCTCTCAGACATGAGCACACACACAAATGTGCCCACTGCATTTAAGATGACATCTCCATATAGCTTCATAATGTAGCAGTTTTTGTGCAAGGTAACGGAGCCTCGGAAAATGAAGAAAACCATCTGCTTCTCTCAGCTCCAGAGGAAAGAGATGCTGAAGCAACCGCGCAGAGAAGCAACCAATGAAGTGATTAGGACACCAGCAGAGGACAGAGGACCCAGTGTCTACAGTTATTATTCAGAGAAACATGCTAAAATAAACAGAGATGATTACTAGAAACACACATACACACACACACACACACACAATAAACACTTTTATTCACTACTGGTGACTGACAAGGAGTGATGAGTTAAAAAAGTTACAAGCCAATAGTAAATGATGGGCAAAGGTAGAGTTTGCCATATGAACAGAAGTGAAGCTCCATTTCCACACAGACTGCATTCTCTAAAGGTTAACACAGTCTGGGACTCTTGCTGAAGACAAAGATGGAAACCTTCACTCTTCCATCCAACCTTTAGCTCCACTGTGCCACTCCAGTGAAGATCGCTACATGATTGGGAAGTGTTGAAGAAAAACATAAACACGTCAAACATGTCTATGACTACAAAACATAATCATTACTGGATCTTAAAAGTGTAAGTGGTAACTGTAATGGTTCATTTATGCAATATTTTATACATGTGATGACGAAGCTGAATTTTCAGAAACCATTACTCCCATGTACAGTGTTGGATAATTAGAAATCATTCTAATATGCTGATTTGGTGCTCAATAAGCATATGTATGTACACACACACAAACACATGGACACAAGTTGACTGTTTTATCAATTTATAATTTGTCTAACTGGATTCGGAAGTCAATTCTTACATAATAATTGTTGAATCTTTAAATGTCAGAAGTGGAGAAGAAAGTGGCTACAAACTTTCCCAACAGTAACTGGATGCAGAATGTCTACGATGCTAGAATAAAGATGGCAGTCTGGGTAATTGGCAACATGCAGCAATGCGCATCGTATTAGGATTATTCTCCATGGAAACATATCCCCCACCCACCCCCCAAAATCTGTGCCTCCTGACCATTTACAACTTTATTTCTTTGCTTTCTTATTATCTCGCTGCATTCATTTCTGCTTCATTTTATCAGTAGTGCAACACCTAGTGCAGAGTATCTGAGAAAGAGAAATGCATAAGAATAAAATAATAAAGAAATTGCAACGAGAGGATGTAAACTGCCAGAAGCAATCATCAAGAGACTCTGAGCCATATGTTTCCCAGCAGAATACTCTGGAAGACAGCAGGAATGCCGTTTCTCTGCCATTCCCCCAACTTTCCTCCATCATTAGTTTAATAACCATCCTATAAGCATCACAGACTCAAGCCGGCCTCTTTACTTCCCTGATGGTCATAGATCTCAGAACCTGGCTGTGTTTTGCCACTCTTGAGCCACTACTGAAACAATGGGGCTTGATGAGTCTGCCGTCATCACTAAGGGTTTCACATTGATCTTTTCCCATTAATATAAGCCGCTTAGGCTGCCCCACAGAGACACTGTCTAAGAGTTCCATGTTTCTGAACTGTTTCAACATTGCACACACGGATACAATAAACCCTACAAACTCACTTTACCACTGGTTATCAAGAGTATGCAAATTAGAAGTGCGTTGAAATAAAAGCTTATTCCCACTGACGGTAGATGGGAGCTATTTGCATGACAAACAAAAGTGTTTAGTTGCGCATAGACATGTATTCATGTGTACATGCCGAGCAAGTAACATTTAATCATTTTGCAGATGCTTCTATCCAAAGTGACTAACAAATGAGAAGGAGCACAAGCAGTTTTTTTCAGAACAGATCCAGATCAATCAATTATTTGAAAAGATCCAGTTCAAAGGATCGATTTGTTCTCAAAACATGCAAAGGAGAGGTAGACCCGGAAAGCAACAAAAATAAAACATAACAAAATTAAAGCAAGAGAAAAGAAAGAATAGTTAAAGAATGGTATAAAACACACACACACACACACACACACATACACGTCTATGTTACTAAGAGGGGACTATCGCTCTACACTGACCAAGAGGGGACCAGTGTTTCTGGTCATTTTTAAGAAACAAAAATTACATACAAAATTTTCATTTGAGGTCTTTTTTCATAATATAACTAAAAAAATGAATTTTACATTTTTTTAAAAAACATGCCAAGTGGGGACCTGAGTGACGTCTACCTATCCAACAGAGGACCTCCATAGACTGCAATGCAACTGTGTGTGGAAACACAAGGGCAATTGTACCAAGTCTTTCTTTACAATCTAACTGTATTTAAATGCAATTCTAAACTTTGAAACATTCACACTATATCTCCATTGAAGAAATATTCTGATAGAAATCCAAAATGTTTAATAAATTAGTATGACGTGCAGATATTTTCTGGGCTTGACACTAATACAAATACACTTCTCAATATATGAATGCAATCACACAGATATATATATATATATATATATATATATATATATATATATATATATATATATATATATATATATATATATATATATATATATATATTTGTTTCAGTCAAACCAAAAAATATTAAGACAAAACAAACAAGACACCATAGTTAATTTGAGGATAGCAAAAATAAAGTAAAATGAAGAGCTCTTTAAGGTAACAATTGCATGTCAATACTTCTGACAGTAAAGAGTGCATGTGTTGGATAAAATGAGTTTGGTCCCCAGTTAGATGGTGACGTGTGACGCCTGTTAGACTGAATCACCTCTTCTTACATCACAGACATATTAACATTATATGTTAAATTAAGAAACAATATTATATGTTAAGTTAAGAAACAACATTATATTTTAACTTAAGAAACAATATTATATGTTAACTTAAGAAACAATATTATATGTTAACTTAAGAAACAATATTATATGTTAACTTAAGAAACAATATTATATGTTAGCTTGCTGCATTGAAAAATTTCAGTTGAGTTCAGTAAAATATCTTTTAACCAGGCTACTTTAGCTGTTTAACACTGACATTTTCCAGAGGCTCTATTTTTAGGGTATTATCAGCATTGCCATTATATTCAGAAATAAATAAATAAAATAAAATTAATTTGTTAAATGTAAAGGCAACCAAACAGATCACGTCATACTTCACCATCTAACTGGGGACCGGTTTGATTTTGGAGGCTAATTTTTTTTTTTTTTTTTTTTTTTTTTTTTTTTTTTTTTAAAGATCTATCACCATCTAACACGGGACCAGTGTTTTTATTTTATTTTTTTTAATGCAACAATCAATATATAATTTTGAAAAACTCTGACATATTATAACCAGAAATTCTTCATAAAGTGGACTACCAGTAAATTTGCTAAAAATTTGGGACCAAAAATTATTCTGACAATAGACCTGACGATTTTTTGCTTAAGTGCTATCTGATATTATCAAGATGAATTTGTTCTGACAGGTTAACTCTGAGTTCTTGTCATCTTTTATTACCATTATCTAAACTATAGCAAATAAACTGTGATAATGTGTGAAATGTTCAAGGTGTCTGAATTAATGTAGTTTTTACTGTATACATACACAATATACGTATATGTACTTATGATACTGACACATTGAGAAGTGTCATTATAGTTAGTTTGTAGGTACTTAGTTTCTTTATTTTTCAAATAATAATAATAGTAATAAAAATAGTAATATAATTAGAGTCAGCCAGCTGTCAACAGTTCAAGGGCAGAGGTAATGCCTCTTATAATTAACTATATATATATATATATATATATATAATTTATTTTTTTTTTTTTACATTTATTTAACATTTTCTCGGCTTAACCCCAGTACACTTCTCAACGTATGAATGCAATCAAAACCCATTCCTGAGAAGGTCCTATCAGTGATGATAATTTGATCAGACAGATAGATAGATGGATGGATGGATGGATGGATGGATGGATGGATGGATGGATGGATGGATGGATGGATGGATGGATGGATGGATGGATGGATGGATGGATGGATGGATGGATGGATGGATGGATGGATAGATAGATAGATAGATAGATAGATAGATAGATAGATAGATAGATAGATAGATAGAAAGATAGATAGATAGATGGAACAGTGCTAATGTTGATCTGAACACTTAGGTCCCCTGTTAAATGGTAAACTGCGACATCTCTTTGGTTGCTTTGACATTTCTTGCCAATTTCATGTTAACTTTGAAAATATTCAATTGGCTAAATTTCTAAATCAATGTTACAATCAACATATATTGTAACTTTATATTATCATCCTTGCCATAGCATTCAGAGATTGTGAGAATGTGAAATATTGTTAAATGTAAGGTCAGCTGATCAGGCGTCACACTTCACCATCTAACAGGGGACCAGTGTGCTTTAGTCTAGAGATAACACTATTATATGCACAGATCTGTTGCCGTGTATGTTTAGTATGTACAGTTTAGCTTGTGTGGAATTGTTTTTATTATTTGACTTTTTTCTGTTCAACACAAACAAAAATGACCCTCATTGGCCGATGAGAAACATCAAAGGAGGATTCGTTGTAGAGTGTCTGACAAAATTAATGTCTTGTAATCTATAATGTACGCTCAGCACTGCCGAGTGTTCCCGCGATCTTTAAATCAAACATGTACGTGTATTTAAAAGCAATTTTAATACCCCGCATTTTGAGAGTGACTCCCTGATGCTCGCAAGTTAGGCTTGATAACATATCTAGACTGTTATTAGTATGTAGACTATGACAGGTTTTGTAGTTGTCTATAGATCTGTTATCTTTCTCTATTTGAACTTTGAATATATAGAGAGCACTTATTGTTTCTACTTAATACGACTATTATGTTATTTGTTATGTGTTTATTTGTATGTTCAGTTTGTGAAAAGGATTTCACTTTCAGTCGGTCACTCTCAACGTCACATTGGTGATGACTGACACATTGTGATCCCAATTCTAGAAGCTCATAATTCATGTACGGTTCCAATGTCTAAAGAGACTCAGATAAAATCATGCAGGAGAGAATCCAGGCAGTTGAACAAAACCTTTTACACAGCTCGAGTGTTGTTGTTTTTACTGCATATGATAATTCATACTCAGAAAGTAGAACTGAAATTATATTTATTGCAAGATGATTTTTCCAGTCAAACATTTTTAGACCAGAAGTTGGTCATTAAGATTCCTTTTTTTTTTATCTGTAAAAATCTTGTTTTGTGGCTTGAGTTAAGTGTTGGCATTAATGCTAATTAAACAATAAAAGGAGAGGAGAAAAAATAATTACATTAATTTCTCAAGTAAAGCATAATGATAAGTTTATGTTAATTTACATCAACAAAACAAATTTATGGGTTAAAAAGAGCAGAATGAGCTCTTTAAGGTAACAATTGCATGTCAATACTTCTGACAGTAAAGAGTGCATGTGTTGGATAAAATGAGTTTGGTCCCCAGTTAGATGGTGACGTGTGACGCCTGTTAGACTGAATCACCTCTTCTTACATCACAGACATATTAACATTATATGTTAAATTAGGAAACATCATTGTATGTTAACTTAAGAAACAATATTATATGTTAACTTAAGAAACAATATTATATTTTAACTTAAGAAACAATATTATATGTTAGCTTGCTGCATTGAAAAATTTCAGTTGAGTTCAGTAAAATATCTTTTAACCAGGCTACTTTAGCTGTTTAACACTGACATTTTCCAGAGGCTCTATTTTTAGGGTATTATCAGCATTGCCATTATATTCAGAAATAAATAAATAAAATAAAAGTAATTTGTTAAATGTAAAGGCAACCAAACAGATCACGTCATGCTTCACCATCTAACTGGGGACCGGTTTGATCTTGGAGGCCAATTTGTGCATTTTTTTAATAGGTAGATAGATAGATAGATAGATAGATAGATAGATAGATAGATAGATAGATAGATAGATAGATAGATAGATAGATAGATAGATAGATAGATAGATAGATAGATAGATAGATAGATAGATAGATAGATGGAACAGTGCTAATGTTGATCTGAACACTTAGGTCCCCTGTTAAATGGTAAACTGCGACATCTCTTTGGTTGCTTTGACATTTCTTGAAGATTTCATGTTGACTTTGAAAATATTCAATTGGCTAAATTTCTAAATCAATGTTACAATCAACATATATTGTAACATTATATTATCATCCTTGCCATAGCATTCAGAGATGGTGAGAATGTGAATTATTGATAAATGTAAGGTCAGCCGATCAGGCGTCACACTTCACCATCTAACAGGGGACCAGTGTTTTTATTTTATTTTTTTATTTACTGCATTAAAATCTTCAGTTGGCTCCAGTAAATTAGATGAACTGAATGTCTTTTAACATTTGCACATTTGTAGATCCAACTGAAAATTCTCAATGCAACAATCAATATATAATTTTGAGTTTTGACCTCTATGTGTGTATTAGTGTCAGGTGTTGTATGGAGAGCTACAATAAAATACATTGGCACTTTAGTCGTTTAACACACTGACATTTTTCAGAGCAGCACTTGATTTAGGGGCTCCATTTTTATTATCAACATTGCCAAGAAAAGTAAAACAACAAATCAAAATGAAAATAATAAAATATGTTTATTTTAATTTTTTTAAAATAGTTCAAAATTACAGTGGCTTACATCAAAGTTATAACAGGTCTAAAACAGAGTCCCAAACAGGAGCTGAAAACAGCTGTAGTCAATCATTTCAATGCTATGACGCACTGATGCTGCATGTACATGGACCTTCAGTGTCACGGCACAGTTATAACTCAACACTGATACTCCACATCACAAGCTCTCAGGGTTTATGGGCTCAGTACTGTTGACCCAAACTTCTCTTCACTGAAATTATTCTGTTGAGCACAAAGTATTTAACTGTTTTCCAGTCTCTTCCATTGTCCTTTAGAATCCTGTTTGCATTCATGCATCTTTCACAGCCCACTTTTCCAGGAGCCTTCATTTCCTCAAAGTAGATCTTGAAACAGTGTTCTATGACTTTCCTCTCTGTTTCTGACCAGGGCTTTCTGGCTCTTGCTATTTAACAAAATTAAAAGATAAAAAATATATATACTGAATAAATATATGAATGAATTAAAAAAAATTAATGTCAGTAATACATACTTTACAAAGTTGAAAACACGAAAAGACAATGATCTTCAGCTCTTCAGTATTGTTTATGGTGAATGGATCATACCGTTTTGATTTAATGGCACTAGTGATTTACTGATGTGTCGAAGACTGAAGTCTGAAGTCTTTCCTGAGCTGTAGCTGTTTGTGGTTGATATTTGATAAGACTGGTGATCGAAACCTGTAAATTCACACTAATACTTATATCCAATCATTTTAATGCTTATTGTAAACTCTACAATAAGTCTTTGCACATAGTTTTGACTTTCTGAAGGCTTTCCTCAATAGTAGGACGCTCTTCCACTGATTTGCTCATCATTCTGCTTAAGATATGTTTAGTCTTTCATCACATTGAAGTAACTCAAGTTACTCGTTCTGACATGTAGAGACAGACCAAGTGGATCCTGGGTGGAGGGTGTAGTTGTCTGATGAGGGTGTTGTCCATCCGTCTGTAATGGACCAAGCATCCTGCTACCTGTAATATAGAAGATTCATTTATAACAATCTCTAGTAATGGCCACCTGACTAAGCTGTACAGAATTAATACAATTAATAATAATATTGTTATGAACGCTGAAAGTGACATGCAGAACAATTCAACAAGTGCTCTTTTTTGTAAAACTGATTTTAATTAATGCTTTAATAAATTATTTTAATCATATTTGTTACAGACTCAAATTGTATCATTGTATACATTAAACTTGTTTACTTGCATCCCCTTTTATACTCAAACCCAGACCCAAATTAAAAGAAGTAATTCATGTAATAACACACTAGTAATTAATGATTAACCTAACATTTTAAGGATCCAGAATTGTGCATTAGTTAAGAATAAACATTGTATTGTAAAGACCATACCAATGCGGATTGTTTTTTCTTCACTTTGATCAATAATCTCTTTTGTGTTGTAGTGCTATCAGCTCTGTTCACGCTCTCTCTCTCTCCCCCACAAACATTCACACCTCTCACAGGATCAACACACCTGAGCAGTGAGTCTGGGATCAGGAAGACTGGTTTAGTGTTTTTAAAAGAAGACTTTTCTGCTAATCAAGGCTGCATTTACCTGATCAGAAATATTGTAAAATGAATTTAATGAATACTTTTTAGGATTATTTAATGAAAATAAAGTTCAAAATTACAGCATTTATTTAAAATAAACTGAATAGACCTATATAGAGATATCTATAGATATATTGTCTATATATACAGTATACGTATATGTGTGTATATATATATATATATATAGAGAGAGAGAGAGAGAGAGAGAGAGAGAGAGAGAGAGAGAACTGTTACTTTAAACTGTGATAATATATCACGATTATATAGTTTTCACTGTACTTTTTATTATTAAATAAATGAAGACTTGGTGAGCAGAATATTCTTTTAAAGACATTTTAAAAATCGTACTGATCCCAAACTGATTTAACATTGTTTGTAACAAGTTTGCCAGGTTAATTCCATTATTTTACATTAAAACTCAAAGGAAGTTTGACTACTACAAATAAATAGCAATTCATGAAATAACTCTGAAATATGAGCTAAAGTTATTGAAATAGAAATGTACCTGTCTCCATGGGCAGTCAGGATCTCCGCAGTCGAACATCATTTCTTCTCCTGCAGTGATGTTTGTGGTCACAAATGCACACAAATGTGCTCTTTTCTGTTCATCAACAATCTGTTGGTCACAAACACATACACATATTAGCTTTAGAGAATACATACATTTATGATACAAGTTTAATATGTGTCCCAGTTGTTTTCGAGTTCCAGTGATTATCAATATTTAATATTTTATCAAGTATGATTATCAGTACAATCTTTTAACAGTGCATCAAAATTAAAATACACTAAATATTCAAGCCACTGATTATCTATAATTTCTGTTGTTATTTTTTCACACTGCACACTATGAACTAGTAATAACATTGCACAGTACACTTCTTGAAATTCATAAGCTACTATGGCAAGTACTTAATTAATATTTGCAGTCATACAGTATTGGAGACCGAGTCTTAAATGATAACTTACCGTTCTCTTGACTCTTGACTGAAATATGTCTTTATCTTTCCCAGATGCGATGAATTTCAAAGCTTCCTTTTCAGGACAGACTCTTCTGGGTCTCATTTTCCTGTGAAATATTCAAGATTTTTTAGGGTACACTGCATTTGCCAAAATGAAAAACAATATTTAGAAACAACCACAAAAAAAAAAAAAAAAAAAAAAAAAAAAAAAAAAAAATCAATAAATGAACAAATATATACAGTAAATAGAGATTAAACAGCACTAACATTTACTAAGAGACTACATGCAAATTTTAACAGTCTGCATGCATTTTTGGCAGACATTTATTTTTTAAGGCTACCATTTACATGTTATCAGAATCTAAATTCAGAATATATAACTTACCTTTTCAGTGTTGAATGGAAAAAAGAGATGAGAAATGGCCTTAGTAGGCTTTGTTGTATGTGGTCCCTTGTAGGCAATGTAGGAATTTCAAAAAGCAGTTTGTCCTTCAAGGTTTTAGAATTTTATTTCACAAAAAAATAAAAAATTCAATGTAGATTTTGTCAGAAAAACAGTATATATATAACCCCACCCAGATATCTGGTCCGTGATTGGATGAGACTCAGTTAGCCCGGATACTGTTGGTACTTTTTGCTGTGAAGGGCCACGTGATAATGTGGAGACATTAGTGTTATTAGCATATAAGAAGAGGGAACAATCAGTTTACCAGACGCTGCTGGGGGAACTGGGGGATGTGGGGATTCTTTAAAACAAGTCACTTTGACTGGGATTGGTTTGCTTTTAGATTATGTAGCTTGAAAAATAATCAGGGAATTTTTATTTTTTTTTACACTCAAGGGCATTTAGTGCTAGAAAGATTATAAAAGTATTAAAAACTGTGTGTTGTATTCAAAGTCTTCTGAAGTCATACAATAAGTTTCTGTGAAAAGTTTCAACATTGAGGTATTAATTGCTGAAAATAATTCCACTCCATAAACACAGTCATCATAAAATACAGCTGAATTTGAGTTTGAGATAAAAGACATCAAAACTGACGTAATAAATGTCCCTGTCCACAGCGTTTGTCTGTTGATGCAAAGGTATCTTAATGAAACCAGTGAAATACCCTGCACATGGAAAAACTGCACTAAATGGACAAACTAAATATTGACACCAAGGGCTCCTGACCAAGAGTCAAGGGTTGAGAAAGTGTAAAAGACGGTCCCCAATGAGACTGTGAATTGTGACGCCTGTTTGGTTGCCTTACATTTATCAATATTTAATATTCTGTTTATCTATGAAACAACAATGTTGATAATAACACTAAAACAGCCATTCTTTCCATCAGAAATAGTTAAACTTAAGTAAAAACATAAGACATAGAGTGACTCGTCAGGTAGAGATGCAATGCATAAGAGAATGGCCAGCATTCTGATGACTGGTCATACAGATGCTAATCATACAGATGACCGGCCATACAGACCGCATGGACACGGATAGCTGTCGTACAGACAGTAATCATATCCTGATGTAACCAATCGCTCTCCAGCTGGAGGAAGTGCTGCTTTATAATCACAGAACATTCACTCACTATTAAAATGATTCTGGCTGCTAGAAGGGAGAACATATCCTACAACATGAGTAAGTTCTACATTTTCTAAACACTTATTCTACAAATGTTGCAACTATGTTTAAACATGTTTAACAGAACTGTTTTTCCTTTTTTCTTTTAAGAAAAGTCAAGTCAACAGTTCACATTGTTCACTCTAAACAAGAATTTCACTTCATCAGAAAGTTCAGTCCTCAAAAAAAAGGTATGTTGCTACTATACATTTTTAATATAAAATGTTCTGAATACAAAAATATATACTCCCAAAAATGGAATTGCCACAATCAACAAGAATAATAGATGTCAATATCATTTCAAGACAAGTAAACCTTTTAGTGTTAGTGTATATTGATTTGAATATCTTTCAGTTTCAGGGACCAGCTTTAACGTTTAAACCTGTGCGTTTTGGCTGTCCATGTTAAAGACTGGAAATGTAACAATAAAATAAATATCCTATAAAGTTTTCAGCAATTATGGAACCTCCAAAGATTTGAGCCATAATTAATAATTTGTATTGTATATTTTCTATCAGCTGCATGCAGAATCTGGATTTTTGGGACAGCTACATTCGACGTGGTGAAAAGCGAGCAAGGGAAACCATGGGCACCAATCTCAGTGCGTCCTCCCAGGTCCAGTGTTTGGGGTGACCTCCTTCCTTTCTTCCAACAGTGTCTTAAAGAAAGAACTGGACAAATGAAGATTATGCTTTCTTCAATCGACTCGAGGCACCACTGGAGGAAAGGTGGACAAAGTCAGGAAGTTTGTGAACAATGTGATGACCAAGTTTGTTCTCTGTGTTAATGGAGCATTGTCCATCATCCACACATAGTGTTTGACAAACCTGAGCTATATTTAAATGAGGAGGTTCATTTAAGCCCTAAGGGAAAATGATATATATATTTTTAACTGATATTATCCAGTGTCTGAAAGACCACAGACCATAAGCCTGATGCCGGATTGGTGCATGTTATGGGAAAGAAGGTCTCCTGTATTTTTTTTAAGTACCTGTAAAAGTACCCAGCAGTGTGTTCAACAAATGCCTGACTTAATAAAATTATTCCCCGGACTTACTGCTATGATCTTATTTTATTTATCTAGCATTTAAAAATAAAATAATATACAATACCTAAAATATAAACAGCTTCTTTGTAAAAATTTCAACCTAAATTTAATAATAATAAATTAGTATCTGGTAAAATTAAATACTATTTGTATCATTTCATTTCTAAAATACACTTAAATGGACCTGCTTTCTTTTCTGGGCTTTTCTTGTATTTCCAAATATCTGTTTGCTGTGAGAGGCCAGGTGATAATGTGGAGACATTAGTGTTATTAGCATATGAAGAGAGGAGACCATCAGTTTACCAGACGCTGCTGGGGGAACTGGGGGGTGTGGGGATTCTTTAAAACAAGTCACTTTGATTCGGATTGATCTGATTTAAGATTAGGTAGCTTGAAAAATAATCCAATTTTATTTTACTTTTTTATAATGCACTAGCCAGGAAAGACCATCATACACATTGTAGATACTGATATACATACATATATATATATATATATATATATATATATATATATATACATACATATATATATATATATATATGTGTGTGTGTGTATGTTTCAATGTTTAGGTCTCCATTTTGTTCACTATTGCATGGTTTATTTCTACACAGACTAAACTGTAAATGCTAAACTTACACAGCAACAGGTCTGAACCTGAACTGTACTACTAACTTAAAAAGAACACCGCAATTAAAGTCTTTTAAATCATTGATGCAACTTATAACAATGACATTTTCTGAATGAGGAATTGTTTTATTTTTTTGTGTGGCTTAACGTGGGGTTTTGAGTAGACTTTTCTATTTAAATTATTAATTTTAAGTTTACTCTGTGACGTCACGTTGTTGTTCTAATCGACGTTCAGAAGAATCCATTCAACACGGCGGATAATCACAAGCGACTGGAGCAAACTTATGGAACAACTTGTAAGTGCATCAAAACAATTGTGAAAATGTCTTATTGAATATCACGATAAAGGGATGTTTTTATTTTTGGGAAATGCTGTTTTTACACAGCGCCCAAATGCTTTTGAATGCGCACAGATTTGGATTCTATTTTAGCATCACTGCTCACAGTATGATGTTAACGTCTAAGAAGGACACTAATCTTAACTTTAGCTGGCATTTCGTCACTAAACGATTTGCATGTCACTGATGTTAACTGTGATGTTCAGGGCTGCGTTTCTCAAAAGCATTATGAGCAAGTCGATTGTTGAGACCATTTGGTGTCAAATGTTTCTATGCTCATCTTAGCCATACAGTTCTCTTTTGGGGAAATGCCCTGGTAAACGTGTGTTTGTTTGTTTTTTGGTCTGTTTTTAAACAACTAGCTTCTAAGAGTACTAATCCAAAATTAGGTTTAAGCTTATACACAGGCATGAATATTGTAATATATTAAAATTACAAAAGAAATGTACAAACTTGTAGTAAACCTTTACAGATCTTTCTTAAACTGCAGGCTGAGCTGGATGCTGAATATATCAGAGTGAGCCGTAACACTTCAGGTACTGTAACTTCAAGTTGTGTGAAGTGTCCGAACATAACAGGACACAGACTTGGCTTTCTCTTTTCCAATGTCGGTTAAACACTTTACGTTTTTGTGGTTTTCTAGGTTTCACCATATCAGAGACCTGCAGGATTTCACAGACATTCATCACATTCTAAACGTCTGATCTTCATGTGAGGGCAAATCACAAATACTAACTGCCTTTATCACTGTTTTTTTATTATTATAGTTTTTTGTTTACATGATGTCAACATGAAAGGAGCCCTTCATGCTTTCCCAGTGTACATGTGTGAGAATAAATGTTCTTTAGGACATACAATGTAAGAATTAACTGCCATAATAGATCTGAAATAAGAGTGGTGGAATTATGACGTCAGAGCTGCGGGTTGCTTGGAGATTTTCATGTTTTTTTTAATGGAGTTTTTCAATTTATAAATAAAATAATGCCTGTGGTAAACGTAACTTGACGATGCTTCTATTTATTTTCTACAGTGTAAACTGCACACACTCACAGCCTAAAACTTTCTTATTTAAATAAAAATTAAATTAAAAATTAAATTTATGCATTTAGCAGACGCTTTTATCCAAAGCGACTTACAGTGCATTCAGGCTATCAATTTTTACATATCATGTGTTCCCAGGGAATCAAACCCCCAAACCTGCGCTTGCTTGCTTATTTTTATTATTTTTTGCTTATTTAGCTATTTATTAAAAACATCGTTTTTCAAAAATGAACATAACTGCTTCAATATTTGTGTCTGATGTTGTCTACACTGGATGTGACACGATCCCCATCAGTGAAATGATGCTCGTTCTGTTTATGATCAAATTTACTGACACTACGTTCAGATGATTTGACACTATAGTGTGATGTCATCAAGTCTAGACACACTTTCAGCTCAGCGGGGCACGGCACAACTCTCACGTTCGGTGTAGACATGGTTAGACAGTGTCTGCTCTATTACAAATCATTTATATTTAAATCAATCAATAAATAATAGATAATTCTGCCTTTATATATATCTTGTCTCAGTTTTAAATTTGACTGTTAAATTATAAAGAATGACATTTTAACTGCTTTGGAACTACTTCTTTGTAATCTGAATATTGATTTTAAGTAGGGGGAAAATCAATTAAAATTGTAAATCAGATTTTTTTGTGAAAAAATTTTTTTTTTGTTTGTTTGTTTTTTAGGCCATATCGCCCAGCTCTAGAACGATCCCATGGTGAATTACTCTTCTGGGTTCTGATGTTAAAGTTTCCCCCACTCTGTTGGCATTACATATTAATGTCTACTTTAGTCTCTGACGATAAAGTTTTCCTCTCTGTGCTTATTCCAGGAGGAATTGAGCGAGACATCACTGACACAAGCCCCTCTCCTGCTGATTGTGTTATCATGGACAATGAAATGTCCTGCAAGCACTGCAGTTGTGATGAGATGATCTTCCAGTGTTTCACATTCACAAATACACAGATCGTGCGGTTTAAAAAAGGCTGAATATTTTTTTGAGTTTTTGATTCTTTTTTTAGTTAGTATTTGTAATTTATAAAGTACCAAAATAATTGCTAAATGAAAAACATATGTATGATAAACAGTTTTAATCACACTGCACTTAAACATTAAGCAAAAAAAAAGCTTTTTAGCTTGACTTGACTAAATTAATTCATGTAATTATTATGATGTATAATAAAAAAAAAAAAAATGTAGTTGCTTAAATATTCTTTTTTTTTTTTTTTTAGATAATTGGTGTCCACAAAAAAAATTGGAGTATTTACAACTTATAAGTTTTTAGAGTGTAGAAGTGATGTGACTAAACTAAAGCACACTGGTCCCCTGTTAGATGGTCAAGTGTGATGCTGGTTGACCTTACATTTACTGTACCATTCTCTCTATCTGTGCATGCAACGCCAATGTTGATCATAACACTAAAATACCTGTTCAACAAACACTGTAAAAAGATTTTAGGTTAAAAAAAAACAATATTAATACTACTAGTGAACAATTCAAAAGTAATTTAAGTAATTTAGTAATATGAGTAATATAATAATATGCATTATAGTCAAAATTGTGTATAAAGACAGATAATATGTGTAACTCATATGTCATTATTACATTCAGAAATAATGTAAAAAATCTCTTAATAGAATTAAACTTAGTAGGCTTCTCATGGCAAAATCAGCCAAATAGACGTCATAATTCACCATCTAACTGGGGACCAAACTCATTCTAACAGAATCTCTTCTGTGTGTATTTCCACACTGCTTAAACTCTCAAGCGTTCTCAACCGGTCACATACTGACAGAAAACACTGTTTCTCCACATGCAGGTGCTGTGAATGAGAAACCTTTAGCATCAATTTAGCGAAATTTAAGATTTTTTTCAAGCATTTTTTACAACATCTGCTGAATAGTTAGTAAAATATGCTACTCATGTCAAACACAATTGTTTTTGACAGAAAAAAAAGTTGTGTTTGCGTACTAAACAAATAAAAACTATAAAAACCGTAGTCCACGATAAACCCTTTAAATTTTACAGTATTCGTCAGTAGTAGAATTGTTGAGTTTTGAGCTCCAGAATCTTTAAAGTGCGTTTGTTATTCGAGAAAGGGCAAATCAGCCAGACATGTATCGCACGTCACCATCTAACTGGGGACCAAACTCATTTTATTAAACAAATGCACTCTTTACTATTAAACGTACTGACCTGCAATTGTTACCTTAAGGAGCTCTTTCTGCTGGTTTCTACCCGTACAATGTCAAAAGTTTTGTTGGTGAAAACTGAAGTGTAAATTTGGTTCAATGATGTTCAATAATTTTTTCACTTGAACAAAATCAGTTCATTTCAATGTTTCTATGTTTAGGTCACCATTTTGTTCACTACTGCATGGTCATTTCTACACAGACTAAACTGTACATACTAAACATACACGGCAACAGGTCTGTGCATATAATAGTGTTATCTCTAGACTAAAGCACACTGGTCCCCTGTTAGATGGTGAAGTGTGACGCCTGATCAGCTGACCTTACATTTAACAATAATTCACATTCTCACCATCTCTGAATGCTATGGCAAGGATGATAATATAATGTTACAATATATGTTGATTGTAACATTGATTTAGAAATTTAGCCAATTGAATATTTTCAAAGTCAACATGAAATCTTCAAGAAATGTCAAAGCAACCAAAGAGATGTCGCAGTTTACCATTTAACAGGGGACCTAAGTGTTCAGATCAACATTAGCACTGTTCCATCTATCTATCTATCTATCTATCTATCTATCTATCTATCTATCTATCTATCTATCTATCTATCTATCTATCTATCTATCTATCTATCTATCTATCTATCTATCTATCTATCTATCTATCTATCTATCTATCTATCTATCTATCCATCCATCCATCTATCTATCTGTCTGATCAAATTATCATCACTGATAGGACCTTCTCAGGAATGGGTTTTGATTGCATTCATACGTTGAGAAGTGTATTGGGGTTAAGCCAAGAAAATGTTAAATAAATGTAAAAAAAATAAAATAAATTATATATATATATATATATATATAGTTAATTATAAGAGGCATTACCTCTGCCCTTGAACTGTTGACAGCTGGCTGACTCTAATTATATTACTATTTTTATTACTATTATTATTATTTGAAAAATAAAGAAACTAAGTACCTACAAACTAACTATAATGACACTTCTCAATGTGTCAGTATCATAAGTACATATACGTATATTGTGTATGTATACATATTTATACAGTAAAAACTACATTAATTCAGACACCTTGAACATTTCACACATTATCACAGTTTATTTGCTATAGTTTAGATAATGGTAATAAAAGATGACAAGAACTCAGAGTTAACCTGTCAGAACAAATTCATCTTGATAATATCAGATAGCACTTAAGCAAAAAATCGTCAGGTCTATTGTCAGAATAATTTTTATCAAATTTACTGGTAGTCTACTTTATGAGGAATTTTTGGTTATAATATGTCAGTTTTTCAAAATTATATATTGATCGTTGCATTAAAAAAAAGCACACTGGTCCCCTGTTAGATGGTGAAGTGTGACGCCTGATCGGCTGACCTTACATTTAACAATAATTCACATTCTCACCATCTCTGAATGCTATGGCAAGGATGATAATATAAAGTTACAATATATGTTGATTGTAACATTGATTTAGAAATTTAGCCAATTGAATATTTTCAAAGTCAACATGAAATTCTGAAGAAATGTCAAAGCAACCAAAGAGATGTCGCAGTTTACCATTTAACAGGGGACCTAAGTGTTCAGATCAACATTAGCATTATTCAATCCATCCATCCATCCATCTATCTATCTATCTATCTATCTATCTATCTATCTATCTATCTATCTATCTATCTATCTATCTATCCATCTATCCATCTATCTATCTATCTATCTATCTATCTATCTATCTATCTATCTATCTATCTATCTATCTATTAAAAAAATGCACAAATTGGCCTCCAAGATCAAACCGGTCCCCAGTTAGATGGTGAAGTATGACGTGATCTGTTTGGTTGCCTTTACATTTAACAAATTACATTTATTTATTTATTTATTTCTGAATATAATGGCAATGCTGATAATACCCTAAAAATAGAGCCTCTGGAAAATGTCAGTGTTAAACAGCTAAAGTAGCCTGGTTAAAAGATATTTTACTGAACTCAACTGAAATTTTTCAATGCAGCAAGCTAACATATAATATTGTTTCTTAAGTTAACATATAATATTGTTTCTTAAGTTAACATATAATGTTGTTTCTTAACTTAACATATAATGTTAATATGTCTGTGATGTAAGAAGAGGTGATTCAGTCTAACAGGCGTCACACGTCACCATCTAACTGGGGACCAAACTCATTTTATCTAACACATGCACTCTTTACTGTCAGAAGTATTGACATGCAATTGTTACCTTAAAGAGCTCTTTCTGCTCTTTTTAACCCATAAATTTGTTTTGTTGATGTAAATTAAACAAACTAATAATGCTTTACTTGAGCAATTAATGTAATTATTTTTCTTCTCGCCTTTTATTGTCTGATTAGCATTAATGCCAACACTTAACTCAAGCCACAAAACAAGATTTTTACAGATAAAAAAAAAAAGGAATCTTAATGACCAACTTCTGGTCTAAAAATGTTTGACTGGAAAAATCATCTTGCAATAAATATAATTTCAGTTCTACTTTCTGAGTATGAATTATCATATGCAGTAAAAACAACAACACTCGAGCTGTGTAAAAGGTTTTGTTCAACTGCCTGGATTCTCTCCTGCATGATTTTATCTGAGTCTCTTTAGACATTGGAACCGTACATGAATTATGAGCTTCTAGAATTGGGATCACAATGTGTCAGTCATCACCAATGTGACGTTGAGAGTGACCGACTGAAAGTGAAATCCTTTTCACAAACTGAACATACAAATAAACACATAACAAATAACATAATAGTCGTATTAAGTAGAAACAATAAGTGCTCTCTATATATTCAAAGTTCAAATAGAGAAAGATAACAGATCTATAGACAACTACAAAACCTGTTATAGCCTACATCTAATAACAGTCTAGATATGTTATCAAGCCTAACTTGCGAGCATCAGGGAGTCACTCTCAAAATGCGGGGTATTAAAATTGCTTTTAAATACACGTACATGTTTGATTTAAAGATCGCGGGAACACTCGGCAGTGCTGAGCGTACATTATAGATTACAAGACATTAATTTTGTCAGACACTCTACAACGAATCCTCCTTTGATGTTTCTCATCGGCCAATGAGGGTCATTTTTGTTTGTGTTGAACAGAAAAAAGTCAAATAATAAAAACAATTCCACACAAGCTAAACTGTACATACTAAACATACACGGCAACAGATCTGTGCATATAATAGTGTTATCTCTAGACTAAAGCACACTGGTCCCCTGTTAGATGGTGAAGTGTGACGCCTGATCAGCTGACCTTACATTTAACAATATTTCACATTCTCACAATCTCTGAATGCTATGGCAAGGATGATAATATAAAGTTACAATATATGTTGATTGTAACATTGATTTAGAAATTTAGCCAATTGAATATTTTCAAAGTTAACATGAAATTGGCAAGAAATGTCAAAGCAACCAAAGAGATGTCGCAGTTTACCATTTAACAGGGGACCTAAGTGTTCAGATCAACATTAGCACTGTTCCATCTATCTATCTATCTATCTATCTATCTATCTATCTATCTATCTATCTATCTATCTATCTATCTATCTATCTATCTATCTATCTATCTATCCATCTATCCATCCATCCATCCATCTATCTATCTGTCTGATCAAATTATCATCACTGATAGGACCTTCTCAGGAATGGGTTTTGATTGCATTCATACGTTGAGAAGTGTATTGGGGTTAAGCCAAGAAAATGTCAAATAAATGTAAATAAAAAAATTAATAATAATTATATATATATATATATAGTTAATTATAAGAGGCATTACCTCTGCCCTTGAACTGTTGACAGCTGGCTGACTCTAATTATATTACTATTTTTTATTACTATTATTATTATTTGAAAAATAAAGAAACTAAGTACCTACAAACTAACTATAATGACACTTCTCAATGTGTCAGTATTATAAGTACATATACGTATATTGTGTATGTATACAGTAAAAACTACATTAATTCAGACACCTTGAACATTTCACACATTATCACAGTTTATTTGCTATAGTTTAGATAATGGTAATAAAAGATGACAAGAACTCAGAGTTAACCTGTCAGAACAAATTCATCTTGATAATATCAGATAGCACTTAAGCAAAAAATCGTCAGGTCTATTGTCAGAATATTTTTTATCAAATTTACTGGTAGTCTACTTTATGAGGAAGATTTGGTTATAATATGTCAGTTTTTCAAAAATTATATATTGATTGTTGCATTAAAAAAAAGCACACTGGTCCCCTGTTAGATGGTGAAGTGTGACGCCTGATCAGCTGACCTTACATTTAACAATAATTCACATTCTCACTATCTGTGCATGCAATGGCAATGTTGATGATAACAATAAAATACCAGTTCTTGACATTCAACATACACTGTTAAAAAATTTTGGGGTAAAAAATATAAAAATAAACTTTTTTTAGCATTAGAGTGAAATAATAATGCTAATAATTCAGACACTATTTTGCCTCACTGTAATGTGGTCCTCCTGGATGTTTGAGAATAGGAATGTTTTAAGAGTTTAGAAGAGTTTAGGAGTTTAAAAGGCTGGTTTGTGTTCAATCTCCTCTCAGAGCCACAGAGCCTCTCTGGAACAGCAGGCATTCAGACAATAGAGGAGTGTGAACGACGTGTGTGAATTTGCCCTTACAGTTCCTGCCCCGGCCTACAGGGGCGCTGCTGAGAATGAGTTTAAACACACACACACGTCCAGGTCCCCACTTGGTCAAAATTAAAAAAACTTCACCAGGGGCTTTTTCAGTTGATTTTAGCATGATTTAAGGCATGTCTAACAGGGGACCTGAAAAATGTCCCCTCTTAGCTCTGAGGTCCCCTGTTGGTGAGTGTGTAACGACACCATGGTCCCCTGTTGGATAGGTAGACAAGTACACACACACACACACACACACACACACACACACACCACTGTGTCACTGCCAAAGTTTTTCTTTCTAAAAGGCCAGTAGATGGTTACATAAACAACACTTATCAAAAGGGCATCCAGGTTAAACGCCGCCCTGCTGCTGTCTGCCACGATCAGTTTTGAAGGCGAGAAATGCCAAGTCTAACTGTAATGTTGCTTTATTCCCATAGTCTCCCGCTAACAGGTGACGGAGTGACATATTCACGCGTTATCAGCCACGCTCAAAAGCTTTTGCTTAATATTGTGACATATGTGACTGTGAATATATGAATGCTCGGGAAGGAGTGCGCACGGCTGTGAGTGTATGTGCGGAATGTGTTTGTGATATAGACAAAGGCGTCCTTGAGGGCTGATACTCCAGGATAAAACCAAAACAAACCCTGTAATTGATGTAGTTTGGAGAGCAGAGGGGTTTTAATGTATGATATCTCCTTCAGAGTCAAACAATAAGGAGTGTGACAATGCTACCTAGCAACAGAGAGAAGAGTGAGTTATCATCCAAAAAGGGAACAAGTGTGTGTGTGTGTGTGTGTGTGTGTGTGTAGAGTGTGAACAAATGTGAAAGACAAGCAAGAGAAAGAATATGTAGTGGTCTGACAGCAACAGAGGTGTTACATCTTCAACACCTTACCGTGCACAAAACCCTAAATCTGACATGTTTAGTTTGCTTAAGCTCTCTGCCTAGAGCTTGATCTATTTGTTGAAATGGCCATGGACACATTGTCACGCTGTCAGTCTCTGTTTTCCTTGGTGTCCACTAGTGAGCTCACTTCTCCTTAGGCACTTCACCATAGGTACTATAATTCCTCTAGTCTGGTCCTGTCTTCACAGTAATTGCACTCCAGTTGATCGCACAGGTGCAGGCAATCTATTGTCATTAGTGTCCCTATAAATACCTGTCTTTACTTGTTGTTTGTATGGAGTCCTTACCCTTCGTGTACCTATGTTCTCGTCTCCCGAGACTTTCCCTTACCTTCTCGTTCCTCCGAGTTCCCGTTCGATTACCCTTTTTGTTATTAAACATACATGCAATTGGATCTTACCCTCTCCTTGGGTTTCCTGATACACAAACGTCAGAGAAGGACTCCATCCACCGAGATCCAGCGGTATGTCTGCTACAATTTCCTCTCCAGCCAGCAAGCGGGAGAGAAATGGTTTTGAGGGTTCTCCCCTAGTGGTGTTCCAGGGGACCAGGGGAGGTCGCTCCGGAGCAAGCAGTCGAGAGGAGGTCCGGCAGCGATCTCCACTGTGGGCTCCCGTTGACCTGGGGTTCAGTTGGGAGCCGCCATTTCCCCATTATGTCAGCGCAAAAGCACAAAGTGGCCACCAGTCCAGCGCCACCGTACAGGATGGCCACCAGCTCAGCACCAATGCACAAGATGGCCGCCAGTCCAGCACCACAGCACAAGATGGATGCCAGCATAGCGCCACAGCACAAGGTGGCCACCAGTCCAGCGCCACCATGCAAGATGGCTGCCAGCTCAGCGCCCATGCCAAAGATGGCAGCAGTGACATTTTTGGATTATTTCTCCAGGCTGTCAAAAATCCTAGAGATTCCCAAGTCTGTTCACGTCACGTCTGCGGAGCCACTGCAGAGGAAGGCAGTTACAGTGGGCTTTCTTGAGTTGAGTCAGATTCCTGTTGACCTTCCAGGGTCGAGTCAGGTGCCCGTTGACTTTCCAGAGTTGAGTCAGTTTCCGGTTGACCCTCCAGAGTCGAGTCAGGTGTTCATGGACCCTCCAGAGTCAGCGTTAGTCACCATCGACCTTCCAGAGTCAGGCTTAGTTACCGTTGACCCTCCAGAGTCAGAGCTAATTCCTGTTGACCTTCCAGATTTGAGTCAAGTTCCAGTTGACTGTCCAGAGTCAAGTCAGGCTCCTGTTGACCTTCCAGAGTCGAGTCAAGTGTCCGTTGACTTTCCAGAGTTGAGTCAGTTTCCAGTTGACCCTCCAGAGTCGAGTCAGGTGTTCATGAACCCTCCAGAGTCAGGGTTAGTCACCGTCTACCTTCCAGAGTCAGGGTTAGGTACCGTTGACACTCCAGAGTCAGGGCTAGTTCCTGTTGACCTTCCAGAGCCGAGTCAGGTTCCAGTGAACTCTCCAGAGTCGAGTCAGGTTCCAGTGAACTCTCCAGAGTCGAGTCAGGTACCAGTGAACTCTCCAGAGTCAGGGCTAGTCACTGATGACCTTCCAGAGTCAGGGCTAGTCACTGATGACCTTCCAGAGTCAGAACTAGGTACCATGGTCTCTCTAGGTAGCTAGTTCTCCTGTCTCTGTCTTTCCATTTGAATTGGTTGTCCTGTCTTTGTCTCCCCATTCCACCTGGTTGTTTGTCTCTGTCTCCCCATTCTACCTGGTTCTCCTGTCTCTGTTGTCCCATTCTACCTGCTTCTCCCGTCTCTGTATACTATGTTTTCTGACCCTCCGTCCCTCCCCCTAGTCCGCCACCGCTCCACTTCCCTCCTACTTCTTTATCTGTTGGGTTTTCCTGGGTTTCAGGTGGAGCATCTGGGAGCTGCTCCGTAGGGGAGGGGGTAATGTCACGCTGTCAGTCTCTGTTTTCCTACCTGTCTTTACTTGTTGTTTGTATGGAGTCCTTACCCTTCGTGTACCTATGTTCTCGTCTCCAGAGACTTCCCCCTACCTTCTTGTTCCTCCAAGTTCCCGTTCCGTTTCATCCGGTTCCCTCTTTTGTTTTGTTTGTCACTTTGGACTGTTTGTTTTTGGATTACACTTTTTGTTATTAAACTTACATGCAATTGGATCTTACCCTCTCCTTTTGTTTCCTGATACACAAACGTCACACTCATTCTGTTATTTTGGAACAACAAAGGTCTTTCGTCAGAACACAAATTTTCACTCTGAGACTGAGGGACAGTGTCGGGTCTAGTTTGTTAAACATTGCCAAAGAATTACTGTGTTTTAGTGCAACCTCCTACAGTACAAATTGCCATGCTGTAACTTAACAAAATAGTGTGTGTCAAATATCTATTATACATATTGACAATTCACTGTAATAAATAAATTAAATAAGACACAACTGATTTAAAAATATGGCTAGGAAGTTGCTAGGGCCCACTTCCAAATCTGTATGACATGATTCGGAGTTGCTTCTGATGTCTTTAATAATAATAATAATAATAATAATAATAATAATAATAAACAGTTCAAATAGCAATAAAATGTAAAAATATATATATATATATATATATACAGTACAGACCAAAAGTTTGGACACACCTTCTCATTCAAAGAGTTTTCTTTATTTTAATGACTATTAAAATTGTAGATTCACACTGAAGGCATCAAAACTATGAATTAACACATGTGGAATTATATATGGAATTATATACATAACAAAAAAGCGTAAAACAACTGAAAATATGTAATATTCTAGGTTCTTCAAAGTAGCCACCTTTTGCTTTGATTACTGCTTTGCACACTCTTGAGATTCTCTTGATGAGCTGCAATAGGTAGTCTCCTGAAATGGTCTTCCAACAGTCTTGAAGGAGTTCCCCGAGAGATGCTTAGCACTTGTTGGCCCTTTTGCCTTCTGTCTGCGGTCCAGCTCACCCATAAACCATCTGGATTGGGTTCAGGTCCGGTGACTGTGGAGGCCAGGTCATCTGGCGCAGCACCCTATCACTCTCCTTCTTGGTCAAATAGCCCTCGATGCCTTCAGTGTGACTCTACAATTTTCATAGTCATGGAAATAAAGAAAACTCTTTGAATGAGAAGGTGTGTCCAATCTTTTGGTCTGTACTGTATATATATATATATATATATATATATATATATATATATATATATATATATATATATATATACACTGAGTGTGTGTGTGTGTGTGTGTGTGTGTGTGTGTGTGTGTGTGTGGCTGTGCAACTCAGTGGCATTTTCTGCACTGCCAAGCAAAACACAAGCACATGGCCCAAACAAACCCTGACTCCCTAAGTGCATGGTCTCAACCCTTGGAGCAACAGGAAGCTCTATCACAGAATGCACCTTCACACCCCTCTGTGTGTGATTGGTCTGCACTGCAGCTTCTCCACAACGAAATAAACCAGTTTATGTTGGTGCACATTGCATTCCTCATGTGTAGATGTACACTGACTGCAGTCTGCTATAAAAACCTAGGACATTGACTGAAGATTTATATGAAAAGAAAATGGCCTAAATAGACTAATAAACCACCAGACAGACACTCTATAGTTTGTGCAAGAGTGTCTGTGTATGTGAGAAGCAGAGAAAAGTGCATTTCTAGGGGCACAACATGAGGTCCTATATCACCTTTTTTCGATGACAGTCGGCCCACATACAATACACAGCAGAAGCAGAAGCAGACATAGTCCATATCTCCTCTCTATACAGTTAATATCACTGCATTCAGCAAAAATAAATAAAAAAAAAAGCTTATAGGTTCAACCGGTTCAGGTTTTATCGTTAAGGCATCATCTCCCAAAAGAGCATTGATTGTAATTAAACTCCTAAAACATCTAGGTCTGACATCAGCAAAGCAAAAGCATTTAGATATCAATGATGACTATTCTGTTTTTATTCCTTGGCCACTTCAGCCATTATTCCTAAACTGTGAAATAATAATAATAATAATAATAATAATAATAATAATAATAATAATAATAATAATAATAATAATAATAATAATAATAATAATGTGGACAAACACATGTGTTTAAAATAAATAGATAAATAAATAAATACAAGTTTAATTATTAAGTCATTTTTTATTATTACTTTTATTATTATTACTGTTGTTGATACATAAATAAACGTATAAAACTACAAATACTTACTTAATTATTGTCACTACTATTGTTGTATTGTTAAATGATAATTACATAAAACAACACCAACATAATATTAACGTAGAACATGTAATAACCCAAAAAACTGTCTAAGACTTGATGGCTGCTTTGTCAGTTCTACGTCATCAGTTAGGAACCTAGGTGTGCTATTTGATAGCAATCTTTCCTTTGAAAACCATTTGTAAAAGAAAAATTTTCCATCTTAAAAATATATTACGACCTATGTAATTTTTATTATTGTAATGTTTTATTGCTCTTCGTGTTTAATAAACAAACTTGCACTGCAGCAGCTAGACTTCTTACTAGGACCAGAACGTACGAACATATTAGCAGATCCTTTCCTATTTAGCACCCAAACTCTGGAACAATCTACCGCGCTTTGTTCGGGAGTCAGTTTGAGTCTAGATTAAAGAACCATCTCTTCAACCTTGCATCAATATATAACACAACTTAACATTTCTATAACTCCAATCTGTTAAAAGTTTGATAGGCTGCATTAATTAGGACAACCGGAACCGGGGACACTTCCCATAACACCCGAAGTACTTGCTAGATTGTAAGACCAGACCAGACCAGAGCAGATGGTCACCATATACACCCAGATCCAGTCCATATCTAGGCCAGATGGTGGATCACCGCCTAAAAACGACCTCTACAGTCTTAAATGTCAACAGAGACCATGTAGACTAGATGAGACAGAGAGACAAATCCCCTGCGAAGACCTCATCACCTCAATGACCAGCACAAGACCACAGGAAGTCCTCTGCACAATCAGACAAGTCCACATCACAATCTGACCTTTGTTGAAGCCTGGAATTAAATCACACCATACTGGTTTTGTCTGGTAAGAGGAAACCCTACAGCACCCCCTTTGTTTCGTTGACATTGTCGACTATGGCTTACTTAGTTAGACACGCTTAATTTCTGGAAATAATGTCGGCTTGATTGCACAGACACTATCGGAAGAGAGCTGAACTGAATCATCAATGAATTGACTTTAACATAAATTTGACTGTTCATTCCATTATTGACAAACTATTTTCCTGTTTGACACTGTACCGCTGCTCTGACACAATCTACATTGTATAAAGCGCTACATAAATAAAGGTGACTTGACTATAAACTAACAAACACAAATCCTTAAAAAAAAAAAAAAAAAAAACTGCCAGACCTCAATTATCAGTAGTGCTTCTCTGTATGGTTGAAAATAGAAGCTCTGTTCTGTTCTTCCACTCTTTGTGTCAGTGCTCTCTGACACCTCTCATGCCGAGATCCAACACATACACCCCCCACCCCATTCTGTCTATCTCAGGGCTACCATACAGCCATCATATAGCATACAGGATTCTCAGCATTGTCACACATTAACGTTCAAACTCCACTTTTGTCAAAAGAAAAACTATTTGAGCCAAACTTTTATTTCCAACCCTTATCTCATCTGCGGTACAAGTGTCAGGAACCTGCCCCTCTCTCAGGCTGACATTGTCAGACAGCTGAATGAATTAGATATGCTTAGCACACCAGCCAGTGTTAATCAAGGGCTGTATTGAAGAGGCCTTGTTTAAGAGGTGGTTTGAGATGAGCTTCGGTCCATGTGTGGCTTACGTAAAATGGTAGATTCGTCACGGCGGGACAAAGCGGGCGAGTCGGATAGGGATGGCACGACGTGACATGAAAGCATCGAAGGACAAAGACTTGTTTTTCATGAAGTAGGCTGAAAAATATCATTGTCAGTCACTCCATCTGACAGACTAGGAACTGTAAAGCAAAATAACGAGAGACTTATCTTAGATCTGCCGGGTGTAAGCGATCATGTGAATATTGTGTAAACATCTTGTGTGGCAAATCTTTTTTTTGCATATTATTACACAACTCACCGAAATCCTTAATTCTGATTGGCTAACCACATCATTCAGTGGTCCAAATTGTTGTATAATAACCACTAGACTTGTCTGTTTATGCATATCCATATATATTACCTGTTGTCCCTGCCAACCATTCTCCTTCATTGTGCTGGTTTCATGTGTCTCATAACACACTCTTCTTCCATATTAAAATCATTTTAGTATTTCCATCCCCTTTTATTTATTTATTAGTCAATGATGCACATAAAAAAGTGTGGCCATAATCACAAAATAAACCTCTTCAGGATGATTCAGTTCTTTATTAACCTGTCAGGGTTTATTCTGACTGTAAATTATGACATACCTAGCCACAAATAAATAGTTTTTATAAGGAAAGCTGCTTATATGTACACACTGCTGTTATTTCGACAGTACATGAATGGGAAGATGAGTATTGTAAAATCCAGTGTCCATTTTTAAAAGGACCGTTATACATTAGCTTTTGTATTTTTTGCATCTGCACCAAGTCATCGCCAGCAGATGTGCTCCGAGATATGATATGATCAAAGATCCGAAAGATTGGGTCACACTGAACAAACTATTCCTTTTATTTTAGCAATTTTCTGTATTGTTGTTTGAATTAAGGTTCACAGGGACCTACATTTGCTGATGCCTGCATTAACAAAGAGTGAGTCAGTGTGTCTGAGAAAGAGAGAAAAGCAAAGCAAAGAATGGAGTAAAATGAGAATGGAAGACGGTATCAGTAAATTACTGTACCTCACAAGAAACTGTAATAATATTTTCGATGTGGACTTGACCTCCTATAAATTACTCTTTGAATTTAATAAGCCTTTATTACAAACTTGCTACCTTATATGCATTTACCGAATTAATCAGAGATTAATAGCAGTGCAGTGGCTAGCTTGCATTACTCTATTTTACCGTACTAAAAAAAAAAAAAAAAAAAAAACACCTTCTAATTAGGAGAGATGATCTAGTTTTCTTTAATGAGAATTGATGGATATTCTCCTGCTCCGTGAAACCCTTTCTCTTTTGTTCCACCCCCCTCCTCTGCTGTCCCTACGAACCCAACTGCAAATCAGCCACTTCTATAAAAATGGCAAATGAGACTGTGTGTTTGATTAATGGGCTTAATTTTCAGAGGATTTGACTGTGCTACTATAGTCCACTTCACCTCTAAAGCTTTCTGATGATTAGATTTAGACTGTGTCAAGAAGTCAAACAGCTTAGAGACAAGTGTCCCTGAACCCCTACCTTTACTGCCATCCCTTCCCTGATGCACTTGCTAACCATTGACACCAACTTAAATCCCATATCTTACATCCTTCTTAAAGACTTTTCTTTTTTTTTTTTTTAAAGTTATATGTTGCTAATGCTCCAAACCTCTCTCTGATATTCTGGACAGAGTGACTTTAAAGTGTATTCGTATCAACTGGTAGAGATGCTGTTTACACTGTGGTTTATTTTCACATTTAAGTTTGTGCTTTATGAACACAGCGCATGTGTCACAAAACTAGTCAAGATGATTAGGATCTTACAAGTGGAGTTTATTTGTTTGTGTCCCCCATGTCAGAAATTTCCACATTAATATAGAGTTTAATGTGTGATCACAGGCGTGCATCTAATACATATTTTATGGCTTCATATGTGGCTCATCTGATCAGAATCCAATTTTGTAATATAACATGTTACTGTTTTGAGTGTTTAATAAAAAAACACAGTTGATTCTGTGCCGATGCCAGACTTACAGAGATATTTTTAGTTTTGAAACCTTCAAGTTACAATTAAAAAGAGTCCCTTTCATGTATAAAGTATTTAATTCACTGGATAATACAAAAAACAAACATGTTAAATTAAAATATGATTATATGACCGTTCAAAATTATATAATTGGTGTCAATAATATATAAGACTTTAATACTTATTTTATTATGTTTCAAATAAATGTGGTCTTTAATTTTCTAGCAATCAAACAATCCTGAATTTTTTTTTATTTTTATTATATATTATATAAAAATCAAGATATTAGAATGATTTCATAAGGATCATGTGACATTGAAGACTGGAGTAATCACTTTTAAAATTCAGCTTTGCATCCTAGGAATAATATTAAAATACATTAAAGTAGAAAACATTGATTTTAAATGTTAATATTATTTCACAACATTACTGTTTTTACTGTATTTTTTATATTTACTGCATTTTTATCAAACAAATGCTGCCTTCATGAGCAAGAGAGTCTTTTTTTATTTTTTTATTAAGATAAATATCCATCTTTCCGATCCCAATCTTTTGAAAGGTAGCGCAAATTTATGTAAAAAACCACCAACATTTAATCGGGATGAATTTTGGAATGTTTGCTCATGTTTGTCTCTTTTTGATGCCATGAAGATGCAATTTTACTCTACTCAGCAACCAGCAGTTTTATCTTATCATTCGTTAAAGTCTGCATTTACACAGAGGACCTGGCTTTGGAGAAGCAAGAAAGAGCACAAGAATGTTTCACTGGCACATCTCAAAATAAACTCCACTCAGCATAAAAGCCAACATCACTTCAATCTGGTCCAAGAAACACAGCAGAATTTGGCAGCCTTGTAGAAGTTTAATTGAGTAATCCCATAAGCCAGTGGGTCAATCCTTGTTATCTCTCCACACAAAGATGGCCACTGCATTGTTGACTAAATGTTGTCTCTAATACTTTTACATAGTGACATATGATAGAAATCCTGTTAATACTGCATGTGAAGCTGGGCTTTGATGATGTAGGACAAGCTAAAACTGGGGCTTTCCCCAAGAGAAACCCAACATTGTCTCAAGGGAGACTGCCTTCACTGTTTTCTCTCTCTTCTATGCTTTGGAGAAAGTTGACATTGCTGCTAGGAAATGGTTTTGTACTGGTAACACTGCTATGTACAGATTTTGGAAATAAAGAAAAATGAAAAGAAAAATAAAGATTCAGATCTTCATATGAATATGTATGTATGTATTGTATTGTATTGTATTGTATGTATGTATGTATGTATGTATGTATATATTTAGCAAGCAAGAAAGAAAGACAAAATCAGAAAAAATATTTTTCAATTTCAAAAAAAATATTTAGAAGCTAGAGAATGGTGTATGTGTATGTGCATGTGTTTGTGTTATATATATATATATATATATATATATATATATATATATATATATATATATATATATATATATATATATATTGTTAACGGTAGCGGTTAACGGTGTGTTATATATATATATATATATATATATATATATATATATATATATATATTTTGTTAACGGTAGCATGCACATAGTTTAGCAAGGCAGAACAAAAGAAAGAAAGCAGGAATACAAGCAAGCAAGAAAGAAAAGCAAGCAAGAAAGGAAAGCAAGCAAGCAAGCCAGCAAGGAAGAAAGGCAGGCAGGCAATACAGTAAGAAATCAAGAAATAAACAAATCGATTTCTATTTCCTATTTCTAAAAATGTTGGCGAATTTTGGAATGTTTGCTCATGTTTGTCTCTTTTTGATGCCATGAAAAAGCTTTAGAAGTGAAGCCAGGAAATGATGTCGGCTGGTTTCCATTCAGATCCAGACCCTGAAAAACCATCTGTGGATGGACATTTAGAATTCAACTCGTGACCTCATGATAACGTTACATCAGCAGAAGCAGACAGAAGTTTGGAAAAAAAATGATTAATGAATGAAAAGGACCCACTTCAACCCAGTCCACCTTGTTTGCATCATCAGTCCACATGCGATCTGCGAATACGATAGATGCTTCAGCATTTCTCTGCCCTCAAAGGCCCAACTGGAGACACAGATGTGTGCTGAGAAGTGCAGCGATCTCCAGTTTAACAATGCTGTTAGCCGCGTGCCCTAATAATGGTAAATTGTCATTTCATTAGCTTTAATTACTAAAGACAGTTAAGAGCAACGGGGTAAACACAGTGTAACTAATTTTCAGAGCGTGCTGTAGGTAATTCTTCAGGAAGATTGTTCGAAGGCTCTCCTGATTTCAGCACACGGAAGGCAGAAAGTTATTTGCAACACCTCCTATTGAGAATACCTAAAGGCCTTTCCAAATGGCATGGTGACAAAAACTTTCTAATGTGTCCGATATTCGGATGGCTACTGTGGAGAGGAAAAATAGAGAACAAATTGTGAGTGTTATGAGATTATGTAGCTGGCGATGAGGTGGCATAACTGCTATCCTGCAGTGTCAGAAATACTATGGAAGACGGCCAGCAGGAAATGGACCTGTGTGTATGTGTTACAAATAGCAATAATCCTCTATGTTGTGAATTTTAAACGCAGTACCAACACATACCTACTACTTACAACCTGCATGATGCCAGCATCTCTATAGAAAGGATGGAGGTTGCTGCTCTTTGGCGAACCAGTAACCTTTTGTTTGGTAGAGAACAGTGCAGTAATTTGTTCTCATGAAATGATTCCAATCAATATCTGCCACAGGAAATACCGTGATTGCAATTGGCAGGCAATGTTCACTATCGTTATTTATAAAACGGTCCAACCGAGCTCAATTTTGGAGAAGTCTCTCTGACAGTAACATTTATGTTATATGAAGCAGGGTGTGTAATTGCCTAATTCAGTTTAATTAAACAGTTCTTACATTGTTCTAAAAGTGTTTCAGAGGCAGAGTAATCAATGCCATGATTATGACAATGCCCCATTCATTCAAGCTACATACTGTATTTAAGAAAGTTGTTGTAAAAGTAGATCTCAACTGAGAATTCTGCTATTGATCAACAAAAAGTAATTTTTTCATGATCACTAGACTATAGAGAACAATCAAGCAATAAGCACAAGATTCCATGGGGTTGCTGCTTTGTTGATTATCAGATTTGTGACTAGGCAGTGTTATATTAGACAAAACATAGCCGTTTTTTTTTTTTTTTTTGTTAGAAGAAAGGATCTGTTGCTACTTCCATTACAACGTGACTTTAATTATTTCTTTAGCAACAGAAATTATTTTAAAAGAAGACACTTGATCACACAAATAAATACACACATCTTACATAATAATAATAATAATAATAATAATAATAATAATAATAATAATAAAAGTAATAATAATGTAAGACATCTATCTATAACCTTTTCTATCAGTAACAGTTGTAAAATGTTTTTTAGGGTTTAGAGAGTGTTCCGGAAATGCATGCATCACTCCTTTTAAAATGAACTTTGTTATGATAGAATGAGTGTCTCTTTGCCTTTCTGAAGCACACAGAAGAAAGTGAAAAGAGCCTCATCAGAGTAACACGAGAACGAATAATGAGGTCTTGTCTTTTTTCAATACTGGAGTGAAGTGGTGAGATGATGGAGGATATGGAGCCCTACAGATGTAGGGGGGTAGCAGGTGGAGCAGAGAGAGAGGCGGAGAAATCCGCAAAGAGGATCCTGGAGGAGGAAATAGAGATAGTCTTTAATTTGAGACCAATTGCACAGGGGAGATGGAGCATCATGCAGCAGACACTTGAGAATCGTCCATCTGCAAGGCAATAAATTCCATGCGTATTAGCATCCAGTTTCTCCCACACTCTATATCTCTCACACAGGCACACAGAATCGTTCCCTAGGTACAAGCAGTCTCTTTATGGATATGTGAAAACATCGTGAATGAAAAACTGTTTGTTGGGCTTAAAGAGCACACAGGTTCTGCTGTAGAAGGGTACAGACTGCTTTCATGCTTTCTTTAGGCGGCTGCCAGACGCAAATAACAAAGCTTACTTCGATTATAGCTAATGTCTAAAGAGGGATGTATGTGCCCCCGAAAGCTGTTTGAATTTGCATACACTGTCATTAAAAGGTAAGGCTGGGATCACTGTGCTTCAGTTTCCAGAGTATTTCAAAATGTAATGTCTGTAGTTAATTACTGTGTTTAAAAGCAGTCCTGAAAAAAATGCCATTTAATTTTTTTTTTAATACTATTAAAATAAAATAATCAATTTGTACATATTTTGTGTAGAAGGACGGCTAGTGAATCCACAATTCCTGTATTCCAGCAATGGATAAACTCTGGCTTTCAAAAGCCATTCATTGTTCCAAGCAGCACAGCACAGTGCAACAAATAAAAAAAAAAAATGCACTGGAAACCAATGTGAAAACTTCTGGCATATCTTAAACTAACAAGGTGTATTCAAGAAGAGCAAACCTGCATTTTACAGAGAACTACTGGTATTTGCCAACCATCAAATAACAAATTCTCTCACAACGCCTGCACAACAAGTGTATTAAACTATTCAAGCATGCATTTATTTTACATGCTACACTGCCGGTTAGTCTCCATTTACCCCAGACAAGCACTCATCTCGAAACAATCAGAAGATACTGTCAAATTGCACACTTAATCAGAGGTGGGTGGATGCTGATGAAAACCCTGTAATATAGAACAAAAACTCCCCATTGTTCCCTTGCACTGACATCTGCAGCATTAGATGTCCTGCTCTGTTCTCTCCTTGCCTGGCTAACCACCCACAGGGGAATGGCCAGCTAAGCGGCATTTACAGTGTTCTCAATTGGATACGATAAGCTAATTCCACCGGCCGGCATTCTGATTCCCTCTAATGTTATTTTTCTTTCTTTTTAGCATGGCCAGCCTGGCCCCGAGCAGTAAAAGTTGAAATTGGACAGCTTTAGATCGTCCGATTGCCCGAGATATTCAATTACCGGAGATTAACCCGTAAAAACAAGTGCATCTGGCGCCATCTCTGATCTCACAAAAGTCTGTCTAAGGCAAGAGACTACAGACAGAGGAACTGCCATATGGAGAGAAAAAAATATATATTATAGCAACTTCCTTCTTGATCAGAAAAATTACTTGAGATTTTTATATATATATTATTTTCTTACACAGCAGGTACTTTACATATTTTAGTGATAAATGTTTTACCTTCAGCCAAACTAGCTGGGACGGACTGCTTGTGATGTCATGACAGAATGAGACCTTATCTTATGAATATTAATTAGATTAATAGTACTTTAGTATGTAAAATACTATTTAAACGCTGTAGCCATACAGAAATGGTAAATATCAAATGTGGATTTGCTTGAATTTTAAGGACTTTAAAATATACCACACCAACATGAAAGTGCAAATTCAGGTCAACTTCACACTGTGAATGAATGAATGAATGAATGTATGAATGTATGAATGAATGAATGAATGAATGTAATCATATACCCTAA
The DNA here is from genome assembly GCF_003368295.1 of Carassius auratus. Taxonomy (NCBI): domain Eukaryota; kingdom Metazoa; phylum Chordata; class Actinopteri; order Cypriniformes; family Cyprinidae; genus Carassius; species Carassius auratus. The sequence goes on from NC_039243.1 coordinate 9,958,408, forward strand.
CTCAAAACTCACATATATAGTAATCTGAAGATTGTAGAATCTACGATTCTAAAGCATTTCCTCTTTTCAGAGCTGTCAAAATATAGCATCAATAATTTACTATCACATTGCAAACAGAATATACATATGGTGCAATTTTGCTTGAACTGTTGTAATGGCAATGGCATATAGTTAGTTTTTACATAAATAGTTCAATCTACTTATATTGTTTTTCCCTCAAGAGTTCAAATAAAATGCACAAACTAACTTTTTACATTTTACATAATCATTACAGAATGCACAAACAATTATGCAAAGTTTTTGTCATGTTGTGTATTGTCATTTATCTACAAAAAGCTGTTAGTGTGCACAGTATTACGAGACCATTCTGTCATGTATTTTATTCATTTCCACCCACTATAGTAAATGTTTGAAAAACTCGAACATTCATTACTGTGGATTTACTTATTAAGAAGATTTATTATAGGGAGCAGTATACCAGGAAAGATACATTTAGAACTCAAACGGTCCATTGTTTGACAAATGTAGTTTTTGCTGACCAGCTCGAGAATCATCAAAAATATCACCCAGTCAGCATATGCATTGTTAATTAATCAGCTGTGGATTAGATGAGCCCCATCAATCCTAGTATTGGCAATTTAAACATGACATTGACCTGCTAGAACACTATGGCTTCAACAGATCCTTGCTAAAAAGTGGCTCATAAAATGCACCCTTTTAACTCTAACCGCACATTATCCAATGATCCAATCAGGCTATTGATTTGCTCCTGCCTGTCCATGTCTTAATCACTTTTAGACATACAGTGGGTATAGAAAAGAATGACCCAGCTTTAAAATAATCACATTTTGTTGCTTTACAGCCAGAAATAAAGATGGACATTTTTTTTTGTTTCCAGATGTATTTACTCTGTGCAACTTATAACATCCAAGTGAAAGATATAACACCAATATGTATGTGTGTGTGTGTGTGTGTGTATATGTATGTATATATATATATATATATATATATATATATATATATATATATATATATATATATATATATATATATATATATATAAAATGATGAGAACAAAAAGATGACACAAGGGTGTGATCCATTTTCCAACTCCGTGATTCAGGTTCATTTTTGGTCCTATTAAATTAACGTGTTGATACCGCTTTGCAATATTACTGTTTTTACTGTATATTTGGAACACATAAATGCAGTCTTGGTCAGCATAAAATAAATCTTTAAAACACAATTATCTGTCTGTTGCATGATGCTCTATCTCCCCTGTGCAATTGGTCTCAAATTAAAGACTATCTCTGTTTCCTCCTACACCATGATGCGGCAGTATGTGATGACAAATCTGAAAGTAATGCATTCAAGGGAAAAGATAAGGGAGGCAAAGGCTGATCTATCCACGTGGAGGTGCCTCTGGGTTTAGATTTCCTCAGAGGCCAATAACTCTGCTCGAAAAGGGATTATGCCAGTCCGAAGGTCTGGGTCACCACATATAGACTTGTTCCAATAGCCATCTATCGTGTTCGGCACACCATTTAATGCAGCATGGCCCCCCTTTCCTGCAGAATAATATTTACTGCCTGCAGCAATACGTTTGGAATCATGAAGGACTGAAGGCCGGTTCAATATTGGTTACATTCAGGTTGATATTGATTCTGCATAATCATTAGAGAAGGCAGCCTTTCACCCTTCATCTCATCGGGAAGGTCAGTGCTTTAAATTCAAGTCTATGTGACTTCATGAACTGTAGTGGCACTTAAAGTCACACTCTACAAGAGATACGGGCACTGCTCACCCAGAATATAAAGAAAGGGGAGCTGCTCCAGATTAGAGTGACCCGAAAAGACCGGAGCTATGTTGGTAAGGTGACTCACAATAAGACAACAGACTTGCATCCCATTAATATTTGGACACTGTGTGAATGGATGCATGAATTCAAAAAGTTCAGGCTTTATTCAAGGTCCTTAAGCACTCAAGGGCAAGAAGGCCAAACAACCTGAAGTTAATTTTATTTCTCAAACAACCACACAACATACTCCAAACTTTCACACACATACAGAAACTTGAGCAAAAAACAATAAACCTCAATAACTGACCCTATTAAGTCTTGATGGCCATAATTCATTACTTTAAATAAAGTGAATTCCCATAAACAGTTGGATTTTTTTTTCTTTTAAGCTGAAATACTACTAGAAGTTTATTCCATCCAGAGAGTATTGATTTTAAACTGCTATGTTTTACATTAATCAAATTGCAATTAATCTGTTTTAATTAAATGAATAAGAATTAAATATGCAAAGGATTATCTAAGTCATTAAAGCACTAATTGGAACAAAGCGCTTTTTATAATACTCAATGTCTGAACAATCATAAACTTACATAGCACATCTGAATCGATGCAGTGGTTTGCTAGATAACACTGCCTCTTGGTACCTCCAGTAAATAAATACATTTCAGATACAGCTCCAAGAATTCTCTTCTAAACCTCAGTTTTTGTTTTTTTTCAAAAAGAACATAAAAAGCAAGGAATTCTCCACAGAGAGGTGGGGATCAAAACAAGACAATAGTAATGAAGCATTCACGTAGCAATGAAAAATGCAAAGACAAAATTAAGAATACAAGCTAGCACAAGGAAAAGGCAAAGCGGAACATAACATGAGTGATCCATAAAATATAATATTCAAATGTATGCAAACAAAAGCTTCACAGAATGATAAAATGTTATCATGGGAGGGAATACAAACAGAATACAGATAAAACAAGGGATGTTGAGACATCAAACTAATGAGGGAAAGCACAACTGCGTGTGGCGTCATCCTCAGGGAATGACATTGGGGAGTTTTGTTCCCGAGACCTGAGAGCGGAGACCTTTTGAAGCTCCTGGTGAGCCAGCTAGCTGAAAAAAGTAGGTTATGGAGATTCAAGTGCATACAGATGCAGGTCAGGGCTGCTCAGCATGCATTATTTTTTATTTTATGAAGACAACAAAGAGACTTGCGTGACTGTATACAAAGCTCACAGGGACGAGTGATGTAACTTGCTAATCATTTAGCAGGCACTGCTTTTTTTAATAAACACACCTTACATAACATGCAGATCCGCTGGATGGTTTAATATCCTGGTTAAAAGCTTCATATAAAAGAGGCTGATAACTTTTAACCAATTTGGTTACCACCATCCCAGATGACAAAATCATATTAGCCTTCAGAACATATGCATTAAAATCTGCAATCGCTGAACAACATGGGATGCTGAAAAATGTCAATGCTGATTTTGAAGGGCATGATGATGGTAAGGTATAAATTTGCTTCGGTATTTGAATTGTGATGGATCATGACGTCCTTGCGGCCTTCACCTTCCAGTCAGTCTTTCTTACCTCTATAAACTGTAAATGTATTCTTCATCTCGCTTTGAATGGGAATGTTAAAACCTGTGTCTCAGTGATTGTGTCTCTATGTTTTGATCAGCACAGTTAAGGCATAGTGAAGGGAGTGTTAATAAGTGCAAGGGAATTATGGGAAAGGTCATCAATTAAATAAAGTGTAAAAGTCGGATTGCAGTGGCGGGTAGTGCTATTTGATGATGCATAAATCCATCCAATGATCAAGGGCAGGTAAGGAACATACTTTTATTACAATCGACTGTCTGCGAGCCATTCAGAAGTTGGTCTTCTTTATTGATCTGAGACCTGCATTGCACTTATTTCTTATAATGGCTATAGTACTCATATAATAGCAACATTCTCAAATCTATTCACTATTTAACTTTTTCATGGTTCGGTTTGTTTCACGGTTTTGGTATGGTTTGTTATGTGCTATGTTTATGGAAAAACTATACTTACAAAAAAAAAAAAAAAATATATATATATATATATAATAAAATTCTAACTATGAGCAACAGCATAAATAAATAAAATATAGTAAAGATACAAATAAAATAAACCCTGATGTTCATTTTTTTTTTTTTTTTTTTTAGTGAGGTGTAGCATTAGTTTTTAGGTACAGACATTTAATAAAGTAACCAAATGTAAAACAGCATTAAAAATTGGACTGTATAAATTAAAGATTATTCTTTATTAAAGTACAAAAGCTTTGAAATCAAGAGCAGTGCGTGATTTCTTTTTTTGTTCCTGTTCGATTAATATAAAGACTGTCACTTTAAGAGAATGCAGTGATCCAATGTCTGCTGAGGGATATTTACCAAGACAATTATTTTTGTGTGAATTTGTCCATTTAAACACAATACTTCAGAGAGAGCTTAATATTTGAGCGCTCTGGATCTTAAATGTTTAAATGAGTTTAGTTTAAACACAGATATCAATGTGTGCTGTTCAGGTCTCAACTGTGCACGCAAGCTATCAGTACCTGGGTGATGACGGAATAAATGACTGCTCATACGACATTCGCATTGAACAAGAGTGAATGGTTTAATTTATCTGTACTATTAAACAAATATTTGGACCCTAAACCTACTGTAAAAAAAAAAAAAAAAAAAAAAAAAAAAAAATATAATAATAATAATAATAATAATAATAATAATAATCATTATTGTTATAATAATAAATAATATAAACATTTTTATTATTTTATTAAATTATATTTAATTATTCTATTTAAAAAGACATACAAATTTGGCAAACTAGCTAATACATCTTTATTAAAAATATTTTAAAACTGTATTTAAGTTATTTGCTGAAAATCTCCCTCTCAACGAGAATTCACAAATCAATTCAGAAAGATGAATGCGATCAAAAATATTCTAGAATCAACTTCTTTTGACATCATTGACTGGAATTTAATGGTTTTGAGTGTTTCAATTCAATTCAATTCAAATAAGTGCTAGGTGGATTTTCAGTTAATTATGAACTTAATTTGAGTTGCTCAAATTAAGCAACAAAATGGCTTTACCAATACATTGAATATAGCACCAGAGTTAAATTAACACCCGGCTCGAGAGTGATGTTTAAGTGGAGCAGGATAAAGTTGCTACAGTGACGTTTTCTCACAAGAATGTGTTGTTAGTATTTGAGAAGAAGCAAAAGGCTAATGCAAGCTTTAGCAGGTCTTCTTGCTTCGGTTTCCATTTATATACTGCTAATCATCTCATGGTAGTAAGAGACATGATTTCCGTTCTTCATGCTGTAATGTCACAGGTGGTAAGACAAAGAAGGATAGAGCAGGACACGAGAAAGCAAAACCCCAGTCCCTTTGTTTTATTAACACAAGTCCATTTTCTAATGCAATCTCTGCTAATTAAGGTCACCATACCACATCATAAATATTTCTCTACACCCACACACAAGGTCTGCAAGCTGTGGCAGCATCGCCTGAGGCTTGGATCTCTTTCTTTCTCTCATTCTTTTTCATACTTCTATTTCAAGGCAAAAAAATAAAATAATAGAATACATTTTCTTTGTATCGGTGAGGCAGATAGGAAGAAACCATTTCCAAGATGTTCAGATGTTTACATGTTGACCACTAAATGACACTTCCTACCTGAATACAGACACTTTTGTGATAATATCATATAACATAGCTTTCATTGATAATATAGCACAGTCACATAAGAGTATTGATCGTGACCTATGACCTTTAGGGCTTTGAGAGTAACCTGGAGGGGTGCCGGTGAGTGGCAGCCTTGACATTTAATTTGATTTCCATCAAAAGAGTACATTCACACATTATTATATTTGCAGAATTAGTTTTAGATGTTTTTTTTTAAGTAAAAGGGTCAGTGTGTGCAAACTGTGTGTGAACCAGACGAAGCCATGAAAAAAAAAAAAAAAAAAACTTTAATGAGGCTTTGATCTTTTATGAATCTTCCTTTTTTTTCCAACTTAAACACTAATAAAGTGCGTAAAAATAATCAACAAGACATCCATATTTTTCAATACACACTTAGTATTAGTCACAGACTGTGCTTAGATAATATATATTTTTTTACATATATAATCTTTAATCAAAAAGATAAAACTTTTCTAGTATGCACTATACATCTAATTAAATGCAATCGATTCCACCCCAATGTCATGTATTACACTTCAAAATATCAGATTATGGAAGAAAAAATGGGATGCAAACAGTGTTCCATGTTGATCTCGAGATCCAATCAAAAATCAGCATTCCTCAGTTATGCATACCAAACTAACATCTTTGGCTTATACAACACTAACTTTGAAAGCACCACTAGAATTGTAACACTATTATATACAATATATATATAATGAAATCCAATGTGCAAATCAACATTGGAGCCCATTAACTTTCATTTTCAAAGCATATTATTTTGTGTTCCACAGAAAGAAAGGCATTTATGTTTGGAACAACATAATGGATGGACTATCCCTTTATCTCTGCACATTAAACCGAGGTATGAAAAGCATTCTAACATTAAAAAAATGACATGCTTCACCTTCAAATACAAACACATTTTTATTAACCTTTGCTATGGCTAGCAAACCACAGCAGTGTAACCCATGCAAAAAGTTTGTGTTTTTGTGTGCTAGTTTGTGTGTGTGTGTGTGACAGGGAGGCAGAAACAGAGTGAGACAATAAACGTGTGTCAACAGGTTCACATTAATAACCCACACCTCAGCTGTGCTACAATTTTGCAACTAATTTAATAACCTTTAAATCAGCAGTTCTTACTGCAGTGCATTACAGGAATATAGAACAAAAGACGCTAGAACCAGAAGCTCTTGCAGTCATTTATAGTCTACAAAGTGAATATGTGAAAGTATTATTTAAAATGTCCTGAAATCATTAACATTAACCATTAAGTGAATTTCAGAAAGGCTCTCTGAAGAGATAAGGCCCATCTCACACTCACATTTACTAGCTTGTATATCTTACAGGATGAGAACATTTCCCGAGATTATTGCTATACAAATAAAATATAATCCATATTCATATTCATGTTCCTATTCTCTTGGTATTGATTGCAAGAGAAAGAGAGAGCAAAGTAGAGGGAGATTTTTTTTACGGCAGTACAGACATTGCATCAGGGTTGATCTGCGACGTGTGACCTCTATTTCATCAGGCTCCTTGACCCCGGCTGGAAACAGTGACTATTGATTGGCCGGAGGAATGGACATGAGCTGCTTGGCTGTTCTTTATTCTGAGATCATAACAGCGAGGGAACATTTTATTTGATGAAGTCAGGGAACGGCACTCTCTTCAGGTCGACTATGTGTGTGTGATCGTAACCTAGCTATACTTTAGGGACAAATTTGCAGAGAAATGTCCCCGGAATGTAGTTAAATCTGACAAAACTCATTTTGGTGGAGGTCCTCAAAGGGGAAAGAGGTGGATAAATAATATATATTTATATACAGACTGCCATAAAAAATTTAAGGGACTATAAGATTTATTTAAAAGATTATTTTTCATTTTATTTAAATATTTTTTTGAATATATTTAAGAATATTTTTAGCAAGTGCATTAAACTGATCAAAGGTAATGGCAAATACTTTCATATTGTTCTAAAAATGCAATTTTATTTATTTATTGTTTTCAACTGTGAAATTAAGTAATATGTCAAAAAACATTATATATATAAAAAATAAATAAATAAATAAATAACTTTGATAATGGCAGGGATACCATATCATTTTTATGGAATAACTTTATAACAGCTCCCAAATTAAAATACTTATGAGGTGGACTATATGACTACAATCTTTGCTACCAAATGTTGTAATCCAATCTGAATTTAGTTTTGTCAATATACCAAGACATTTAGAATTGATTCCATTTACATTTTACATTTACCACAAATTGCCACAAAATATGTGTGAACTAAATTCATTTTGATTGATTGGACTTTATTCTTGCCATGAATATAGCCTTAGAAGATGGTATGGCATTTAAAAGAAAAGAAAGAAAGTAAGAAAGAACTAAATTTTTCAGACATTAAACAAAATGTACAAAGACGTCACCATAAAAAAAGATTTCAGAAAAGATTTGAAGGTAATTGCTTGTGATAATATGCATATTTTGAAGTGCAATTTAAGCACATCAAAAGTAAATATACTATGGAAACGTTTCCTGTCTATCTAAAAGCACTGAGAACCTCTCCCTTAGACTGGTTACATTATTGATACCATGCTCAAAATTGAGTGCTGAGCCCTGTGTTTCAGAGTCATTGCCACTTAAGCTCTTCTTTAGGAAAGCAAGCATCTAGATGCCACTCACAGGCTTCGACAGCAAACAGAGTATCTCACATTTGCGTGAACAGTGGACTCGTGATAAACTATGAAATACTGTACTGTATGTACCCTTGTTTATAGCAAGGAAAATGTGTGCACTTGTGTGTGCTAAAGCCTATATAGTGACCAAAAACAAGAGAACAAGTCAGGATTTATCTCTTTTACTCAGAAGTGATCCTCTAACACTTTTGAAAAATTCAGTTCGGTTCAGTTATTTGCCCTTTTGCATGTTTGACATATCAACACCGAACCCCAACCTTCAGATAAGCGTCTCTTTCACATTCAACCGTTTTACCTCAGTCACCATACTGCTCTTCGATAATGGAAATGAACTGCATCTTTGAAGTCGAGTCACGAGAGATATTACAAGGGGGGGAAATGCTAAAGCCATTCCCTGGTATCATTCCCCCTCTGTGATCCGAATCCATGTTATCAAACACAAATTTGTCATTACAGAATTGAGCTCCACTGCATCATATTCTGCCATTAAATTGCCTTGGCTTGGCGGATGACTTCCTAAAGGCCACCTCATGCTCTGACTGATAGTGGCCTGCGATGCCCCAGATAAGAATCATCCGCTCGGGCTGAATGAGATGAGGGAGTTGAGTGAAGGGGTGTTATATGTTACTCACCTCCACCAGCTTGTTGGCGTGCTCGCGGAAGACCTGTGCATACTCCTTAACCTCTTTCTCGTTCCCGCTCTTGGCCGCCTCTATCAGCACCAGCAGAGGGACGTTTGTCTCCAGGAAAGAGTCAGATATGTGGTCCATAACAGCCTTCCTTAGCTAGGAGAAAAAAAGATAGAGAGAGCAGGGATCAGCTGATGTCCTACATAAACTGTCCAGCACTTGAACTTGTACTTGGCGCTCTGACTGAAAGGCATTTACAGGCTGTAAACTTTCGGTCTAACACATTTTCTAATGGAGACCTTAAATGTGTTCTGGCGTTAAAAACAGCTAGATGGAGCGCAACGGAACTGAACAGAAGGTGCGCTTGTAGGTGCATTAGCTCCAATACGCCGTTATGTAAACAGTCAATACACTTCTGATGCTTCAAGAGGGTCTGTAAAACCTGGAGAAAGGCACCATTCACATCCATCTAAATGGCAGTTTTCACCTGGAAGTGTGTGATTTGAAATTTGCCATTTTCTTTATGGAACTACAGAGCCGTTTGAACCAATTACCCAGGTGTAAATGTCTGATGGCAAATATATCATAATAAAAAATACATGACTACTCTTGACATGGCAATGTTTGGGCATAGCAAGTGAGCAAAACATGCTAATTCTAGAGTACTTTCAAAGAAAACAGCAGACAATGATGGAATAGTAAGCAACTTGAGGTGCCTTGCTTAGGGGCACAATACTAAAAGCTCATGGCTTGCTAATTGCGGTGATCAAGATAGCAACCTTTGCGTCACTAGCCCTGAGCATAAGCCAGTTTCACGACATCCTAAAATATACAGGCATGCATTTTGCCTTGAGGTAAGAGAAAAGCTTAATATATCTTAAACAAGATATCTAATTATTAACAATATTACCATAAGTGCTCTTATAAAACAGGTTACAGCTAAGCATTGTTATATAATTGCCTATTTTAGTAGCAGAAACACATCATCAGCAACATTCACAGTAATATGCAGAAAAAGACATTGGCGGCTATTCTAATGGGGCAGTAGGTAGAGTCCCGTGACACATGTACTCTAATGGTTGATGGGAAACATTCTTAACAAGCAATAATTATCATTCAGTGAGGCATGCACATATCTTAACCAATTAAAAACCCTGTGCTAGGCCATGGTTGGCAGACAGTAATGATAAATTATGGCTGAATGCGACACATAATCCATCACTAGCAAACTTGGCCAGTCAGAACTTGAGGCTTGAGATTCCCTAAAAGGGGACACATCATAAAAAAAGAGGATTTCCTTTTGCTCAGTTCAAAAAATCCTAATAAATCTGTATAAATTACATATGTGCGGTTATGAGGTTGCATTCACACATCAGTAATCATCATCTGAACTTCTGAAAAAGGGCTATTCATATATTTTCGTAAAACTGCACATTTGTGCACACTTAAAAAAACGCAGTAGCAAATAGTCAGATGAAAAATGTCACCAAATTACTGGTAAAAGAAAATTATTTTTTGCAAAAGTCAAGAGTGTAAAATACAGACCCTATCTTTGGCAAGTAAGGAAGTTTAAGGCCACACTGGGCTATGGAACAGGTCATGAAACCATAGTCATGCTTGAGGACGTCATCTTTTCAATCAATGTGCAGCACTCAGTTGAGGAGTTCTTGGCCACTTGAGCATGAAATTCACAAAACAGAGCACACTCCATAGGTAATGATCCTTCTCCCCATGTGGCGATGATTTAATTGAAATGTTTTAATGAACCCTGGCGCTCTGTCTCTAATAACCTCTGGTAAAGGATGTGTGCTTGTCTTCTTAATGGTTTGGGTGCAACCCCAGGGAAAATGAAATAGAAAAATAGTGACCAAAATGTATCATTTTTTTCTGCTTATACGGACTAAAAAAATCTAGAGATGTACTAGAGTGTACATGAGCCATGTTCTGTTTAAAATAAATGAACGAACTACATACAAAAAATAAAAAGAAGAAGAAGAGTACCGTACAAGTATTTGAATAAATTAATAATCTTAAACTGGAACTCAGTCTGACAGCATTTCATTTCCCCAACCCCTTCTTAAAACTTTTTTTTTTTTTTTTCAGTTCTCACAGAGCTTGAGAGCAAGTGATCTGTCTCTGCTTCTTTATTTATTTATTTTTAGATTATTTGAGCCATAATTATTTTCCTTCAACATCAACCATGGCATTTTAGGGTCAGCTCCGATTGCATCTTATCATCATTATAACAGTGAGATTCATTTCTGTTTACTGGGAAAATCTCATTTTCATGCTGCGGACCCTTAAACCTTTATTTAATTAACTGCACGTTACAAACATGTTAAATCAAACCTGAAAAGCCTGTTAAATGTTCCAATAGCATAGCTAGCACTGGCAAGACAAGTATAGCCCAAAGTGAGCCCCCTCATGTCTAATGTCTTTTTCAAAGAGGGAATTGAAGTTATAGTCATGTAATCTCAGGACTAAATTGGAAAAAAATAGCTTGACGAATGGAGTGCTCCGCTGACTCCTCGCAGACTACAAAAACAGCAA